>NC_053135.1:7840256-8140256 GCF_010015445.1 Perca fluviatilis | reverse complement strand
GTAATTGCTGGTTGTACTACATTTAATCTAATATAATCTACTCCCAAACTCATCATCTATGAGAATCATAAAAAAAATTTAACAAAGTTGACCCAAAGAATGCAGAGGCTAAGGGTTTACTTAGTTTCACATGCATCAAGTCCAGGGAACCTTAATGTTCTGTTGAAGATTGACTGGGAGGAATGTTTATTACGTAACCTGAAAACCCACCATACATTCTATTTATGTGTTATATGTTCTAATAGTCTCATCATACTCTTTTGTCTAACCCAGGGTGATTACACGTGGAGCAGCCTGTCGGGGCGGAGCGTGCGTCTGACACCCGTTGCCATCCAGAGTCTGTCTGAGCTGGAGAGGGCCAAGCTGCAGGAAGTAGCCTACACCCGTTTACACCAGGACTATGATCTGGGATGTCAGATAACCATGCCAAAAGGTGGGAGCATGTGTGTGCGTTTTTACACATATTGCAGACCTGAGTTAAACGCTTATATAATCTTAATGTTTGTTAGTTCCGGGTTGCTAGGATTTACTGCTTCAGCATACCTTCAGATAACATCTTTTCAAGACCCTGACATTTATGTGACTTTTAACCATGACATCTGTGATTGACTCTGGAACTGTTCCATGTTGCAAACGCTACCCGTTTGATGTTCCTAACCCGGGTTTGCTGTGTAAGCCTGCACAGCTACTTTCAAGTGTCCCATAAAGTAAAGCCAAAGCTCGAGCCTCTGAACACTTCCTCTTACCATCCCTCAAGTGAAGTCATGTACGGTCTATGTTTGGGGAAGTTGCGACAACACATGACTTTAGATGTAAAGCATAGATCACATTGGGATCTGGTGCTTCCTGTTTGAGGGGGTATCTGTTGACCCCCCCCCCCCATAACGGCACGCGTCTCCCTTTCCGCTGCAGCTGAGGCTGAGTGTAGTCACTCCACTAGTTACTACACTATTAAAAAGTCCGTTATGTTGCAAAAGAAGGCTGTATTTGTCCTTGTGGTCCTATCTTAAAAGAAAAAAAGCTGTATTTTCGTCTTGTAAACCAAACCATTACGTGAATAAGGGTTTGGAAAATGACAAAATTAGACAAATTAATCCAGATATAGTAGATATGGGCAGAGCGCTGCACTGGAACTGGTTGAGTTGGTGGTTTTTCCTACAGGGCCCGCCCATGCTAAAAATGTCTACATGCACAGTTTATAGAAAAGGAAAATATACATAATCCCACACAATTGAATGCAAACACGTGGGTAAGATATAACAAGTTACCAATAATACCAATACTGGAATGCACAATATATTCAAAAGCAGGAGTTATAGAAAGGGAATTTCTGGTTCCATACAACATGACACCAGCAGTCAGACGATCAACTGAGTACTCCAGTGATTTAGTACTGATCTAGTAGTATCCGAAAGCATCAGAGGCTAAATTAGTCAGACTTTTACTCCCTATTAACCTCCAAAAACTCTGGCTCCTACATTTCCCACAATGCAGCTCAATGACATCTTTTGTTAAGTTTCCTTTCCTGGTAAATGCCCATGTCTTTTCTCTATGCTCCTAGTTTGTAATACAGGCTTATTGTTCAAGAATTGAAAACTATAAACTGAGACATCAGGGTTATTCTCTTAGACTTAAAGTGCTCATATTATGCTTTTTCCCTTTCCTTTATCATGTTATATATATATATTTTTTGTGCAATGTTATAGGTTTAAAAAGTGAAAAAGACCAAAGTCCACCCCAAAGGGACTTACCATCTCAAACAGAACTTACTTGTAGTACTGTAGGAGTGTGTGTCCACAGTTTTCCTGTGCAAACAGTTTGGGTGTGCTCAATTTTGATTTTAGCTCAGGTCACAGATTGCATATTAGCCAGAAAGTAAATTTCCTCGCTCCGATTAATTTATTTAAATTTCTTCAGAGGCCTGAGAAGGTGAAATGATCCATTAACTTAGATAAGAAGAAGATATGCTTTTTCTGCTTTCCTGTCCTGTTAATCATCACCATCATGACTCCCCAAATCTCTGTCCCCTCGGGGTGTCCTAACCCCCAGGTTGGGAACCACTGGTTTAGATAGTCTGGCTAAACAGTTGGCTTGTTTACAACCAGTGTTTGTCTGAACTCTTGTTTCTTACCACAAAATATTTCTTTATAGTTTCGTTGCTGTTTCCAGACCTCGGCAGTTGGTTCAATACAAGGTCATGATCAATAACCATGATGAGAAAACAGACCCAAGTTGTAATACAACTTTTACTCATTTTACTTTCAGTTTAAGATTTAGCCTTGCTATTAGAATGGTCTGTCCGTGCTCACACTGATGCACATTACGCACAGTGTGCAGCACTTTTTCCCTGCACTGTATAGGAGTGGAGTTGCCGCCATAGCAGCAATATAGTGCAGCCGGTGGATTATCCAGGGCCTTGCATTCCAGCTGAAGGTTAAACCTCTCCCCACCATGATTTAATACGTACTTGTCTGTGTTGCTTATGAATTCCAGAGCCCCTAACGGCCGCCATGTGCTAGCTAGGGAAATATTTCAACTCGTGTGTAAGAGTTTTTTTGTTTGTGTGTGCCATTTCAGCTGCGCTAATGTGGGCTTTCAGCCCTGCTGTTTCTCATATTTATCCAAGTGCCAGGGGTCATGTTTCTTCAAGAATGAAAAACAGAATAATAAGAAATAGAAGCGAGAGAGAGAAAGAGGGATGGGACGAGGGTGTGATGAGAGTGAGAGAGAGAGAGAGAGAGAGAGAGAGAGAGAGAGAGAGAGAGAGAGAAAGGACAGTTCGGAATCGGACAGTTTCCCAACTGGTTAGGAGTTGGACTGGGTAGGTTTGGAGGTTCGGGGGATTTCCTTACGGCTTTGAGAGCCATCTGTCAAAAATCCAAACCATTTCCTATCTCTGCTTCTCCCTACTCTTTCGCTGGCCTGACTCTCACAACATCTGCTTTATTTCTCCTATCTCACACCCCCTCCTCACTTATTCTTCTCTTACTAAGATTTCCCCTCTTGTCCTTCTGACTCCAAGATGTGGTTTTCTTTACAGCTTGGAGTCTTAAAAGCACACCCACGTTTCTCATATATCACTACAGTGGCAATCAATTGATTATGAAAGAACAGCAGCAATGTTGAACTTGTTCAGATTTGTCAGAGACGGTTGGTCACATGAAGAAACTTAACCTGCTCCTTGACGTAACAGGCTACTATTGAGCGTGTTGTTGGGACTGGATAAAATACCGGAACCCTGCAAGTGACTCATTCGATACAGCTGACGGGAACATCTGGGGGTTCAAACTGAGGTTGCTAAACCAGCAGATGAAAGCAGAGACTGTCTGGTGGATTCACAATTATCTGGTGTGTAAAAGAGTTGGTTTTGGATACCAAAAAAACAAACAAACAGCAAAGCGACCGAATGATGGCATTAAAAGCTGCTGAGGTTTCACAAACTGACATCCTGGCGCGACACGAGCACTTGGAGATTTTTAAAGTTGCGTGTGCCACGGTTTCCAGATTTCCCTGATCATTAATCAGCAAGTTCAGCAGTCATTCATCAAGTCGACAGCTGACAAGTGGCTTTTCCTCCTTTCAGAGCACTCCACGCAAAACAAAAAAAAAAAAAAAAAAAAAAAAACAAACACACACACACACACACACACACACACACACACACACACACACACACACACACACACACACACACACACACACACACACACACACACACACACACCAATATTTCCAAAACTAAGAAAATCCATAACACATATTAGCCAATGTAGGTAATCAATTTTATATGCTTTTCTGCAGGCTAATACCATAGCTGAACCTGTCTGATGTTTCAGTTAAATGGATTTGAGTTCACAGACGGCTCCCCCCCCCCGTGGTTAATTTATGTCTGCATTCCTGACATCAGCTTATTAGATATATTAAGCGAGATAAGATATGGAAACCATTTGTTTCAGATGATTTATTTTCTTGTTTTTTTTCCGGCGCAGATGGACAGAAGAGGAAAAAGTCGCTGAGGAGGAAGTTGGACTCGCTATCAAAAGAGAAGAGTAAAGACAAAGGTAAGCCAAGTTCTTTTCACACTTTGCCAGGGTTCTCTCTCTCTCGGTCTCCTCTTTCGGTCCGTCTTTGTCACATCTCGCTCCCCTGGCAGCGAGACAGAGGGCCGGTCTGTGGTCCCCGCCCCTCAGGCAGGTGAACAGCGGGGTTAGAAAAACATAGTTTCTGTTTACTGGGCTTTGACAGTTTATATTTAGCTTAAGTGGAGGGACTCCTTGTAAGGGGACTGGCTCTGAGAAGCAGCCACTCCGCTGCACCCAGTTGCCGAGAGGAGCAGGAGGCAAAATGAATTGGGCTTTTCTTGTCCGATTTGTACTGATCCCAGGTTTTGTTTACAATAAATACACACGGAAATGTCAAAAATACACACACCAGTGACGATATCTGCTTAGCCTGCAGTGTTCTCACGTAACTAACTAATGCGGAACAAATTAGTAAAGTTTTATACATTCATGCACTTAAGACATTGAGCTATGACAAGTATTCATAAACAGTTCATAGACACGAAAAGCATGCATTCATCTGACTCTGGCAAGCATGCAAAAAGTATCAAAAAAAAAAAAAGTATTGTTTGTTCATATTTTGGAAAATATTTGGGGCTTTTTTCAGTGCTATCTTTGCCATCCTTGGAATTAACGTTATTTACTGCTCGAATAAGTATGAGAAAGCTGTGTTGTCTGAAAAGAAATGCACATGCTTCGGCCAGCCTGATATTGTCAAGGGCAACTGTAAATATATTACTACAGTTGGTGAGGTAAACCATCGTACATTTTCGGACAAATACTTTGAGTTCTATATACTGTATGTAACAGTTATGTCAGGGTACAGCTCGGAGCTGATTGTAGGTGGGTTTCCCCTCCACTACATGCCTGGCTTTGCCCCTCCAGAGCAGATGGCTTAGATGTACCCGTGGTCTAACCTGCCAAATGGATGGAAATTTAATTTTCTCCCAGGGTCCCTGAATACCAGCCCTGCATTTCACTTTGAAGCAGGCACACCCGTTTCTCTGCAAGACAGAAACGGAGAGACAAGGAGAACGCTGGCTCCTTCGATGCAGCCACAGACCTCAGTCAAACTATATCTGCAAATAAGATGTAATAGTTTAATCTGCTTAGAGTACTTTATGGGTAATTATTTTAATTTTTTTTCTTTTACCTGAGATAGCATCAAGCAAGTTGTCAGTTAAAGTAAAGATGTACAAATTAGTCTCTAAAACACTTTCTGGCACTTTCACTGTATTGTCCTGTGTGGTAAACTCCACCCATCTGGCACTTTGTGCACATTAAAAACAAACATTTTGAATTACGTATAACTTTCCTGACTTTCTGCACGGACATAGAACACATCCAGCTAGTACAAACACATTGCACGGACATAAATAAGAAATAGCTATAAAACAAATGTTGCTGAAAACCAAGACTGAAGCTGTAGGCCTGGATAATGTAGATTTATGAAAATCTGACATGGTTTGATAAATGGGGTCTGGCCGTAGATGCATGTGAAGTACTTTGCATTACGTTAGCAAAGCATTGTACATTAATGTGATCCAGATTGTGTATGTGCATGTGTGTGTGTGTGTAGGTTACATAAGCCCTGTTAACGCTGTGAGGCTGCAAAGCAAATTCGTTGTGTCACAGTGTTAGTGGTCATGTTGTTCATGAACACAGTCCTCCACTTGTGGTTGTGGAATGCGTTTTGCTTTCTCTCCCTCGGTTTTCCTCCACACACACACACACACACACACACACACACACACACACACACACACACACACACACACACACACACACACACACACACACACACACACACACACACACACTTTAAGAATATGCCTGTTGCAACTTCTTGCAGCTAACTTTGTGCTTTTGTTGTTCAGTTTTCATCCACAACAAAGTTTATTAACTTGTGTTAATCCTTACTGCCTCTCTTTTCTTCCTCTTCCTTGTCTCTTTCATCCTCATCTTCTTTTCCACCAGAATGCATACCCCAGGCCTTCAGTATAGTGCTCTCCCAGGTCATCGCCAACGACAGAACACACAGGCAGCGTCAGGACGGCTATCGCCAGGACCCTCCACAGCGCGAGGAGCACAAGGACTCCTCCGACCTTGTGTCGTCCATTTTACAGGTCTATCAATTTGAGATAATTCGTTTATTAAGGCTTCTTTAAGGACATCTTTTGTTATCAAATATATAGAATAAGACAAATCATCCCATTTGTAGTATATGTAGGACAAGCCACTAACTCTTGGATCATCTCTCCTGCAGTTTGCCACCAAGCGGCCGTCCAATAAGGAGTTATCCAGCAGTAACTCCTCTTTGAGTTCCACATCCGAGACAGCCAATGAGTCAACGTCACCCAACACGCCTGAGGCTGCACCCCGAGCACGCAGGAGGGTGAGACAAAACAATACATTAATCCCAGCCTGAATAGTCTCGCATTGCCAGACCTTCCTCCACAGCGCTGCCGAGGAGGGTCTGGCTAGTCCACCTGAACAGTCCCGGAAATTAAATGTCGTCGATATAGACTACAGTCTGAGCTACAGACCTGGGACCAGGTTTTTTTTTTTCCCCTCAGTTGAACCTGTCTGAATGAAATGCACTATTATCCTCCAGGGTGGCATGTCAGTGGACTCGATCACGGACCTGGACGACAACCAGTCCCGCCTGCTCGAGGCCCTGCAGCTCTCTCTGCCGGCCGAAACGCCGAGTAAAAAGGAGAAGCACCGTGACAAAAGGCTGAGCCTCAATCCCATCTACCGCCAGGTGCCCCGGGTGGTCGACAGCTGCTGCCAGCACATCGAGAAATACGGTGAGCATATAGCACTTTACCACCATCGCCAACATATATGTTCATTCATCTTCGATTACTACTACGACGACAGGTGCCAGAGGCAGCTATCGAGTTTTTATTCTCTCTTCTCCACTCAGGTTTGCAGACTGTGGGGATCTTTAGAGTGGGAAGCTCCAAGAAGAGAGTCCGACAGGTGATTTCATTCAGAGTTTTGGTGATGGAGAGCGATGTCTGAAGTGACAGGGTTGGGTTCCTTACAACAAATCAAAGACTACTTTTGCTCTTCTCATACAAAACCTCCTTTCTATAAAGAGATGTGCAATAACCAACACAGTTATCCATGGTGCCAAAGCCAACACACAAAGACAATGACACTTTTTGAATATATTTCTAAAAAAAAAAAAAAAAAAAAAAAAAAAATCACACTAATCCAACAGATCTGGCTGCATTATCTATTCAAGCAATGTATGTGTCATACACCGCAAAGAAAATCATGGTTACGCTTCATGGCTCATCCAGTGTGGGCAGCATAATTTTTACATAATCTTCTCTGTGCATGTTTTTATAACACTGTTGTCCACATGTAGCAGTTACAGGGAACAAGACACATATTGTTTATTGGGGGAAGGGAGGTTATTCATTCACTAACGGGCACAAGCACATGTCTTTTACCTTCAGCTAGATGTCTCCCTTGAATTATTACATTTTAATGAAATATAGGACTGACCTTCAGATAAAAAGACATTCAATTTCTCTTGGTTTCATTGTGTAATCAATTCATTTGATTTAATCACTGGGTCCCTTTTTAATGGATTGCTCAGCTGTACTCTTCCTGCCTTTAAAATACCGTTTTGTTTCTGGCCTATGTGTCACTGTGTGGGACCTTACGGAACAACATTTTAACGATGCACAAAGGGGAGAATTACTTGGACCAAATTATTTCTTAACTCTTTTTATATAAAAATGTACACAGTCGGAATAGGCTCCAATAAAATGTGTTAATTATTAGAGGGACCACTCTACCCCCCCCCATGTATGTTTATAACACCTCGTCTTTATTATAAACACACTGAATGCAATGGTTTGTATTCACACATCTGTAGGTTATTCTTGACATTCCCTACTAGACTTTGTTGATACAATCCAATGTCAACATTTATGCATTTGCCATCATTGTCAGCTTACTGAAATAATTTCTCATCTTATTTGCTGTAAGCGAGAGAAAACTGAGCAGACTGACCCCGATATATCCATCATCGCGGGCGACAATAGGCTAATTCTCTGGAAGTAATCCAAAAGTCAGATTGTAGAATTTAAAATGCTTACTGGTTAAACTAGTTTGAGCGCAGAGTTTACCAGGAGGACCAACAGGAAGTGAGTGCATGTGTGTGCTTGTATGTGCCTGTGTGTGCACTACCTAGAATATAATGTCCATTGTTATGTCTGGAGGATGTTTCTGAATCGCCCTCTTCCTCTCTTTTTCCTTTGCCCTCTTTTCTTTTTGTCCCTGCTTCAGCTACGTGACGAGTTTGATCGTGGCATTGACGTCCAGCTGGATGAGGACCAAAGCGTCCACGATGTGGCTGCCCTGCTGAAGGAGTTCCTGAGGGACATGCCCGACCCGCTCCTCACCAAGGAGCTCTACACGGCCTTCATCAACACCACATGTAAGCCTTATCTTCCCTTTCCCCCCCCCCCTCTTTGCCTGACCTCCTTTCTCATTTTCTCTCTTGTCTTCATTGAACCTTATCCATCCTAACCGGTGTTGCAGTGTTGGATCCAGATGAGCAGCAGAATGTTACTCAGCTACTGGTCTACCTGCTCCCAGCATGCAACAGTGATACTCTCCACCGCCTCCTGGAGTTTCTGTCAACTGTGGCCGACCACGCCCATGACCGGCAGGATAAAGACAGACAAGAGGTGAGCGCCAGTTTTTATCAACAGGGAATACGACTTAAAAAAGGTCCTTCATTAAATCCAGGAATTAAGTAGCAAACAATAACAACATATCCAAAACATTCAAAGATAGTAGTCAAGTGCAACCAGCTTATGGGCAGCTTACACATTTTGTTTAATTGGTTTTTCCACCTCATTGGGAGGAAATTACCGAACAAGTGATAGGAATCAGTTTGTTTGGCTCAGGTCTTAGGGTGCACTACTGCATGTAAAACAAAGTTGCACAAAGCTTTTCATTGCTTCAGAGGGAGCGGCTCGAAGTCTTATAAATTGCACTTGAATCTCCAATCGAACGGTCTGCAGTCCAGTTGCATTGTGTGTAATGTAGGCGCCTGGTTTTGACCAGGGAAGAAAGTGTGGAATAAAAAAAGATCATCTCTCTGGCTGCATCAATTTCTTTACTTAAAAAAAATGTCTCTGCATGTGTGTGGGGGATTGCAAGGGAGTGCGAGTGTGTTGTTCAAGTGTGAGAGAGAAGCAGAGTCTGTGCGCAGATGGAAGTGTGTTTTGTCGCCTTTGTGTGTATACATGAGAATGGACTAAAAGCATGACTCCAGTATCTTTATCCGAGATCGTGACAGGAAGTCGGGAGCATTTTTACACTCGGCCGGGAACAATACATCAATACTTTTGGGCGCTTGTGGCTCCTGTGAGACTGTTTCTCCTTTGGGAGTGGAAAGGGAGGAAATGTGGAGAGAAGCAGAAAAATGAATATTTCTCTAAAAAAAAAAAAAAAAAAAAAAAAAAGTTGTGAAAGCTTTGAAGGGCTTGTAACTTCAGGTGCTAATTGTGTCACAGGATGTACTACATCATCGCTCAACCCTAGCAGAAACCGATTCAGCTGTCATACACTCCAACACTTTAGTGTTAACAAACCCCACGCGCCAACTCTTTACCCATCTTTTGCTCAACGTGACAAAACAGAGAGGGTGGAGGGGAGGTGATAAGAGAAACAGAATGTTGGAGGGAGAGGTGAGAAAATCAACATGAAAGGATGGAGATGTCAGTGGGAACTGGAGGAGTAAAGGGAAAGAAGAGCCAAGAGGGAGGAGAGTAAATGTCTCCAAAGACCATGTACTGTAATTGCAGCAAAACAGTGTAATGTCATTTCTGCAGTACTTCTCGATACATGCTGCTTGTAACAGAGTAATTTCCCAATTTGGGATTAATAAAGTCCATCCATCTATCCATCTATCCGGTTCTACATCCTCACAGCGCTGCTAGCATGGCTGCTTAGTCTCGTTCCATGCGATTCTCCAGAAGGTGCACACTTGGAAGTTCTGTTTTTTTCTCACTGTGCCAGCCATGTCATTCTTTGTGCAATAACCATAACCAATCCTTCATTCAAACAAGGCCTCCTCAATGGGTTACAGAGAAAGTACCTGATTATCTACTTTTGTGTGTCTAAACCAAGCAGCAACATCTGGGTCGGAAAAGTGAAGCCAATGTGGAAGCGCCTTAAACCTGCATTCTATCTAATTTCCAGCAGGGGGCGACTCCACGAGCTCCAAAAAGAAGTCAGACTATAGAAGTCTATGAGAAAATTACCTCAGTAAACATTTTTCTAATGGGTTTATGGTCTCAATCACTCCTTTCAAGTCATCTTCAATACAACATTTGGTAAATTATGGTCCCATTTATTTTAAAATAGACAATAAAGCAAGGGATGCTTTAGGGCGTGGTTAAATCAGGACAGAGGCTTAGCAATGCGTATCCATGGCACTGTGTACATTAATAGCCGTGAACTTGTTTTTGGGTGCAGTCCTTTGACCCTGTCACTGTGTTTTCACTTCATGAAATTTAATTGGAACATTTTGGTCGCCTAAAAATGTGGCTTTTTCAGCATTCGGTAGCACCGTGCCAACCAAAGCTAGCTAGCTAACCGTGTCATCCTTCCCAACTCCGCCCTCCTGTCCAAATATGGTCACTTCTTGCTCCAAAATACCAAGATGGCGATGGCCAAAATGCAAACTCCTGGCTTTAAAACGACCAACCAATGGGTGACGTCACTGATGCTACGTCACATCATTTTTTACTGATTTTTTAATGGTCTGAATCCAAACGGTTTGTTTCTCCAAATCCAGATCACAGGGAACAAGATGACGTCTCTGAACCTGGCCACCATCTTTGGCCCCAACCTCCTCCACAAGCAGAAGAGCTCAGACAAGGAGTTCAGTGTCCAGAGCTCGGCCAGGGCCGAGGAGAGCACGGCCGTCATCGCCGTGCTGCAGAGGATGATCGCCAGCTACCAAACCCTGTTCATGGTCAGTCACTGGGCGAGTAGGTCTCTTAACACTCATCCTCGCTTCCTCCTTTCATTCTTCCACTCCTCTGCTAAACACACAGTCTTACATTCACTCATGCACACTTTCCCTCTGGCATTACCATGAAGGCCTAAAGGAAGACAATCCCGCCTGGCTTAGACAATGGTTGTGTCTTAGTAAATGAAAACAGAGCTCTGCCCAGTTTAGTTGGGAGAAAGAAAAAAGAAAAAACAATTAAGAGTGCAAGATGACAGATGGATGAGTGTTTTTTAGTAAAAATCATGCCTGCATTCTTAAATTCTTCTTATTAAATGTAACAGGAAAGTCTTGCCAGTTAGCCCACAATAACACCAAGGACTTTTCATTGTGATACTTTGAACTTCTTCTTTCCAAAATAAAAGCTGAAAATTCAGGCATGAATGCCTTCATGCACGGATTACCACCTCATCATCACTTGCTTTTGTTCCTTTCTGTTCAGACAGACAGTTCGGGTCATTTCATGTCCGAAACCTTACACCGTTATGTTTTGTAATCTGCCACGGCCGTTCCCCTGAGGCTTACATTCCTGCAGTAAGCCAATAAAGAGCTATTAATGGTGTATAATGAATTGGGACTGACTTGCTCAGTCTTGGTGAGTAAAAACAGATTTGTAGGCAGCTCAAGGACTTTGAATGACATCTGAAAGTTGTTTCCTAACCTGCTTATGCCTTCAAAGCATTTGAGGATAATTCGTGGAAAGTAAGTGTTTGGGCAGGGTTCTTCATAATAATCCACATATTTCATCATGAGAATAAAATTCAGCTAATTACCTGAAGATCAGATTCAGAGATGCACTAGAAATTAAGCTAACAAGACAAAGGAGATATATGTTTGATGAGGTTGGATTTTAGGCCATTTTAGGCCATAGAACAGGTGGAGATTTATTTACTTGAACTCAAGTACACTTTAATATCACACGTTTAGGTTAATGCAATTTATGTCAATTGAAAATGAATTGGTACCTGACCACTGTTTGGAAAATACATGTGTTGTAATTGTAGTTAAATGTTTTAAGCAGCTTAACTGTGTAGGTATGATTTAAAACAGGCATAGGAGTCGAGGAAATGTTAACTTTTAACAAAACTATTTGATTGAAATAAATGAATAAAGAAACCATGTTTTTTAGGTGCCTCCTGATCTGCAAAATGAGGTTTTGATGAATCTATTGGAGACGGATCCAGATGTGGTGGACTACCTGCTGAGAAGAAAAGCATCGCAGTGAGTTCCACACACGTAAACACACGAGGTGTTCACATACATGTGGTCTGCAGTTTCTCCCCATCCGTCTTTGCCCGTTTCATCCTTCTGTAAATAACAACAGGAGTCCCGACCTGTTGCAGTCAGAGGAGCCCTTCGCCCTGAGCGAGCTCCATTCCTCCAGCGACTCCAACAAGGTGTCCAGCGGCGAGGTGTCCCCTTATGACAACAACTCCCCAATCCTGAGCGACCGGAGAGGAGAGCCAGGAAGCCCGGGCAGCGAGCCGCTCTTCTGTGTCCCAGAACAGTACACTCTGGTGGGGCAGGTGGCCGGCTGGAGCAGGGAGCCTGGGGCTGACACTTGGGGTGCCAAAGGTGAACTGTATAGTGCTTATGATTGTCAGTGCTAGAGGATTTTTTTAATTTTAGCTTTGATTTTCAAAACGTTTAACTAGGTATTAAGAAGCAAGTCGGTTCTTACTCTATGTGCCTTTGTTTACTGTGTAACTGAGTATGGAGAGGAATGTGACTGGCCTTTTGCTTCCTTCAGACGCTATATCAGAGGAGCACGCTAACATTTGGGGGACGTGGCACACTACTCTGAAACCAACACTTAAGGACCAAGCATACACAGGTAAACTGTTTTCAGTCAGTCCAGGCCCTCTGCAAATTTTGTTCCTAGTGGTTAAGGAGTCAGATGAGTAAGTGTCTGACACCTGGTGCTGGTTATTCCAGTAACTATCAGGGAGCAGCACTGAGTATCCAGCTGTTTGTTTGCTGGTCATCAAAAACCAAAGTCCTGCTGCTTTTTTATTCATTTCTAGTCATCTAATTAGCAACTAATTTACAAATGTGATGCCAGGTAAATGCATTCAGCTGTGAGGGCAGAATTATTTAATTCAGCTTAACAAATTGAAAAAGGAGCTGTAGGTTGTAAATTGACCTTGCATAAAAATGAAAGAAAAAACCGTCAGAAATTATGTTTTTTTTTTTATTTCTCTCTTTCCATCAAAGATGCAATAAGGCCTGCCAAAAGGTTTGTCAATAAAACAATGTTTTAATGTCAAGCATCAGCTAGTGATGTGTGTATCCAGTGTTATTCATTAAACTATAATTAATTCCACTGATGTAGTTGATGTTCTGTTTCTAGGTTCCCATGGCAACATGTCAGAGGGAAGCTCCCGCAGCTCACAGGAAGGTCTCGACGGACACCATGGCGATGGCAGGCAGCAGGCAACGCTGCAACGGACTCAGACAGCGCCTGGCATCGCCGAGTGCAGACCCCACCCCCCGGTCACCAGAGTGTGTGCCCAGCTCAACCCCAACCCCTCTGCGACGTCACACCTCAATAGCACGCAAGGCCTCCATCGAGCAAGCGGACACGCAAATAACCCGACCTCGAGACCTCAAAGCGGGGTGAACACTGGCGATGGTGGCCCTGCTGTTCGTAACGACAGCCGCTTTCCTCCCCCTTATAACGCCCACCATCGACTGTCTAGTTCCCAAAGTTCGCCTCAGCCCACGACAGGTCAGCGGCCCCCTCTGCAGCGCGGGAGGCTGAGTGCAGCGCAAATGAATAACTCTGCCTCGACGACAGAGAACCAAATGGTGCCGCATAGCCCGGAGTGGCAGGACTGGCAGAGGGACCGGTGGCAGATCTGGCAGCTGCTGTCCTCGGACAATGCCGACGCACTGCCTGAAACACTGGTGTGATCTCAGACCATGAACTGCTCCGCTATAGCCAACCAATGGCGTGATCAAAACCCATCCAATGACAATCACTCCTTATCTCTACCTTCATTTCAAGTTTTCTCTCCGCCTGCCTTTCATCCATTCATGGATTTCATCCCTCTGTGCTTCTCCTGCGTCCTAGCGCCATGGCGTTGTTGTTTACGTGTGCAGCTGCTGCCTTACACAGACTTTTGCATCCAAGAGCCACTAGTATTTCTTGTTTAAAATGGATGTTAAAAAGTTGCTTCCATACGTTTTGTCCATAATGACATGAGTTGAGTTGGGAGCATTAAAATGCCCACTGGAAATACCTCAAAAAAAAACTATACTTTCGTAGTTTCACAGAATGTTACCACGACCATATTTTCTATTCAGAGTGAGTTCAGTCTTCATATCTCAATTGAGAATAGGAAAACATTTGTTTCTTTAGTTTGTTTTCAATTCATAATTAAAAACCTTTTTCCTCCATACAGACACCAAGATGTACCCATTAGTAAATGCTGCTAAATGTCGAACTTTTGTGTGCGTACTGGTATTGTAGTTCAGCCACACCTGTCTAAAAATGTATATATATACAAACATACATACACAGTATATATAAATTGACGTGTAAAGTATATAATTTGCCAATCTACTAAAAGCAAGTCAGCTCTTTAACTGGCAGTCTAAATGTTGGTGTTTAATTATAAAGCACTTGGCTGTAAGTTTGCTTATATATGTGCTCTTGCCACCTGCTGCAAGGCAGCAACATTGTGCCAAAGTCACAATTTTTTTTAATTTTTTTTTTACTTCACAATATTTATCATACTGTTCATTTCATCCAGTTCATTTCGGATAAAAGACTCAAGATATTCATCATACAGGTATAAGAAAAGGAAGCTAATTTTAAGACACTAACATGACATCATTAGGATCATATTTCGGACTATTCATTAAATGACTGACTCCTGATGCTCAAACACTTAAATTAAGATGAAGAAAGAGCAAGCCTTAGTGGCCCACATAATAAATATCAAAAATGTTTTTTGTTGTTGTTGTTTTTTTTTTAAAAAAGGTCAGTGTGCATACAAATAGACCAATATAGTAGTATAAATAAGAGCCAGGGTTATGGTTAAATATCAGATATCCGAAATAGTACTTTTAAAGTTACAATCTCAAAGATCTCCATTTGCTCTCTTTGGCGTCACCTATGGTGATAAGCGGTAATTGTAGATGTGTTTTTGGATCTCACCCCCCCCAAAGATCCAAACTGTGTCGCCTGTGTGATGTCAGTCAGTTGGCAATTGAAGAGCGAGTCTGTTGCTTTAGCTCCGCCTAATCTCTCTGGCAGACCAACCACTGCTGGGTGATGGAAAACGCATTACTATTGTGCATTGCTTGTGATTTTTTTTGTGATAATACTGCAAATGCAGGGGCTTTTCATCAGTGGGCCATAGGCTCAATCCCCATTGTGTTACCTCGTTCAGCAATAGATAGCGACTTGGACACAAAAACGTGAAAATAGGGTGCAGGTTGAAAAATACTGTTGCCCTTTAAGAGACATTTACTTAAATGAAAATCTTTGAGATTATTTCTTTAAATAATTCTTAGCCTTTTGAAATCCTGTCTGGAAGACCAGAGGTTTTAGAGAAACATGTAAAACAGTGTCACGTGTCCAAATGTATCGGAATTCAATGTATAAAATGTTTTCTCGCATTGCCAAGTATTCTATGTCCATTTGGTGTTTAAGATTGAGAATCATTTGAATGTATTATTTAACCTAAATCTGGTTACATCAAGGCAAAACATGAACTACAGTCTGGAACTTTATTTCCCATGTTCAATGCAAAAACTGGTATGAAGTTACACTAATGCATTCTTCAAGATTATAACCTGATGATTGAAAAACTCTAAAAATCCAACACAATAAAGTATAAAAATATCAACAGTATTGCATTTACATGAATGACTTGACTGATCCATGATAGTATACGTCTCATTGTAGACTGAATATGTCAACTGAGTGCAGAGTCCCTGCCTATCTAAGAGGCTTAAAGCATTTCACAACCAACCTGTCCAAATCCTCTCAAATGTCAGTCAAGTGGGTATTTGCTGGCAAATATTTCACATTTTCAAGTTATGATGTGCTCAGTTGAAGTCAGCGTTAAATCTAGTGACACATTTTGTATAATTTAATGTCTTCTTTGTCTTGGTTTGCTTGTACAGTATGTGACTTTGAGAAGTCATCGGAAGAGAGCCACACAAGTGCAAGAAGTGGAAGGATTGTGGTGAGGTGTACGGCGCCATCTATTGTCGGACCATGTGTATTAGCATGCTGCTGCTCCCCACAGTCCACCGTTTCCATGGGATCCATCTGTGCTCAGTTTAGAATCAATTAGCTTGTTATTATAAGCACCTTTTTGTGAAAATTGTGTAAATCCGTGTGAGGAAATAAATGTGCCATAGGTCTTGCTCTTAAAAAAAATGTTCTTCATGCATTGGTGAAAGTTCTTATTTTGTGAATGTTTTGTATTACTTTGTTTTCTGGTGAGTGTTGTAATATATAAATACAATATAACAGTTTTTTTTCAAGGAGAAAAACAAATTAAGGTGGGAATATTGCTAATGATCCTAACTTTGTCTCCCCAAGCCAAGACCATAATTAATTGAATTTCTTTTTGTATAGCGATTTTCATGGACTCAAAGTCGCTTGTCACCATGTTAGTCTCGTTGACTTTACTATGAAACTAAGAGAGACTTAGTGTTATGTTGTTTTTATTGTGGATATCTTTGGTGGGGTTTACTGGGTCCAAGTTGTCAATGGAATGTCTGGTAATTGCTTTTGTACTGCGTGCCATCATCAATATTCTACAATGGAATTAAATATGATAACGTTTAGACCTGCTGTTGAAGTCAATGCTTTGGGAAAATGATTGACACAGTTTGGAAACAGACAAGGAAAGATAATGTAGTGGGTCACAGCATAATATAAATAGAACTATTTATTTCTTTCTTGACAGTTGTGTCTATTGAAATTTTCAGGACATACACTGATCAGCAGTTCAGTGTCTTACAGTTTTTTTTCCAACTGCTTACACACAAAATCTTTTCATGTCACACGATTTTTGAAACCTTTCACTCAACATGCAAAACTACACAGCAAATCTGCAAAACCATAAGCTATTTCTCAGCCTTTCACTCAGTTTTCAATTCCATAAAACACTTTTTTCAAAATTACACACAATTCTCTACCTAAGACACAAAAATCTAACAGGAAGTGACTTGCTTTTCTTTTCTAAACACAACAAATCAAAATGCTACACTTATTTACCAGGGCACACGCACACACACACACACACACACACACACACACACTCTTCACATTTGCAAACACATTATGTCATAACTGAACACTAACCCAATCACTGCTTTAGTATAGCCCTATACATAGGTCAAAGGTCAGATTACCGGTTTTGAACAATGGATGCCAACAATAGTCAGAGAGCAAGGAGAGGAGGAGGAGGAGGAGGGAGAGACAGGGGACAGCAACCAGGAGGAGGAGGTGGAGGAGGGAAGAAGAGAAAGGAGAGCCATCTCTGATGAGATCAGGGCCACATTTATTAATCATGTGATCAACCACAGATTGACCATGAGAGAAGCCCAACTTGAGTAGCTTTATAGTGGCGTCCATACTGCATGCAACTATCTAATGATTATTTGAGCATTACAAATCAATCAGACTGTTATGCACAAAGTGCATACAATCTCCCCCCCCCAACACACAAGCATGCATGCGCGCACACACACACACACACACACACACACACACACACACCTCTTTATTGTAAAAATGATACCTTTGGTTTACATGTTTGTACTTTTGTTTTCTTGTTTCATGCTACTGTATACAACACTGTGCTATTCTTACAAACGTAATGTTTTGCCCAATCTATATTTTCTGTTTTACTGTAACCTTACATTGTTTTTTACAGTGCACTTTTCAACCCCTCTCAGCAGATGACTTTCTCTCTAGAACATTGTAAATGTAGATATAAGCCTATGAAAGACAAAAGAGCTTTAGAACAACAGTGTGTACATGGTATATCCAAAAAATTACTATTATGAAAAAAGTGTTTGCCATTTGATGCAAATGCTTCATTTTGAGATGCGTTTATGGCATTGTGAATGCAATGTTTCATTTTGAAGGAGATGTGAGGCATTTTGCATTTTGTGTGTGCAGTTTTAGGAATTGTGTGTAGAGTTTTGAAAAAAGGAGACAGTTTTGAAAACGTGTGTAAGCAGTTGGAAGATAGTAACAGTGATAATATTAACTGAAAGAGGAATTCATTAAAAATAAACCAAAATACATAAATAGATAATAAAGAGATTAATACATATAAATAAATACGTAAAAATGATATTTAAAAAGAAATCTAAGTAAAAAATAACATTTGTGAATAAAGGAAAATAAAAAATACAATTGACAGTAAAAGATAACGGTAAAGGATGAAACCGATTAGATATAACTAATTGATAGTATAAAATCCAATAATTGCAGCAGTGTGATAGTACAGTATGTCTTAGTATAATACATCATTGCACAGTATTAGATAATGTTACAGAGCAGTATGTCATAATATACTATACATCATAGTATATTGTTATTGTACAGTATGCAATATGCCATGACATGGTATATTATAGTATGGTATTTTGTCATATACAGTATGCTAGGAGTACAGATGCATTATGTTGTTTTTTTTTTGATTATTTTTTGGGGCTTTCCCCCCTTTCATTCAGAGTGACAGTGGATAGACAGGAAAGGTGGGTGAGCTAGAGGTCGCCCCCAGATGCATTATGTTAAAGTGGCCCGTACAGTTTGTCATATAATATTGTGTTATAAAGGGCTGGGCGATAGGGAGAAAATCAGACATCACGATATTCTTGACCAAATACCTCGATATCAATGTTGCGGCGATATTCTAGGGTTGACAATTGGTGCTTTAACTAAATATCTTCACACTTCGATTTTAGATAAATAATCATCAGTAATGTGGACATAATGTCTAAGTGGGGAAAAGGCAAATAATAGAACAGCTAGAACAGTGCAGCCTTTAAAACCAGGAAAAGACAACACTTATGTCATATCACGATATTACCATATCCAAAATCTAAGACGATATCTAGTCTCATATCACGATATCGATATAATATCGATATATTGCCTAGCCCTAGTGTTATAGTAAGACTAAAGGTCCAATCAGTCAGGGTAATTGAACACACCAGTGTGAAGCCACGTCAGCCAGCATGCGCAATGCAAGGGCACTCGTTAATGATATCAATTACACCTGTGCTTTTCCTGCAATGATGAGTCATGTTTTACAGTATACTACCATCTACTTGTAGAAATACAATAAAATTATATCAGAATAATGCTTTACTGTCTGCTGTTATCAGCTCCTTTTTTATTATGCAGCAGAAGACAGGTGAGGGACATAATACAAATAAGACTATATTAGCCTATGTGATAGATACCATGTGTGAACACTTGAGACACAAAAATATCAGATTTCTGACACCCTAGAACCAACCTGTCCATCATCACAACCATATATAAAAAAGGTATCCCAGCTGTAGTTAACTGGGTATGTTAATTCTGCTTTCCCTCATTTTGATCTAATAAAAACAAGTGTCAATCTCTTAAATTTGTAAATGAGCCATGTGGCGATTTATTTTAGCCGTGTCCTGTTTATACATGAAGCCACGTACTGTAGTTATAATTTTCTACACAAGCCCATGCCAGTTAAGGCTTTTAAGTCAAAAGGTTACCATTTACTTTTTAAGATCCCCAAAGAGCCCCAAATTACCACAAGTCCTGGGTGTGTCTGCCTGCAGTGCAGAGCCGTGTTTTTGCTGGTGGGTGGCTTATCATTACTGTTTGTGTGGTGTGGTGTGTGGTCACAGTAGTGTAATCTTTCCTGCAGTCCACTCAAGGATTCACAGAGCTCTCTCGCTCACTCCCTTACTCACACAGTGAGTGAGTGCACTAACTAATCAGCTTTTGCTTTCATAAAAGATGAATGGAACATTACTTTTCAAGACATTTTTCATTATGAATTGGAGGTATTTTTCATTTTGTACTTTTGCATGCAATTTGATTTCCAATTCCAAACTGAAGGGAAACACAACATCATATATATTTCAAAGAACTTCATTTTTTTCTTCTTCTATTTGTTCTAATGTACAGTAGGTGTGTCTTGGAAGATTTTGCCTTTAAGAAGAGATTAAAGCTACATATAGAGACTGCTGATAGTTAGGAGGTAGGACATAAAAGAGGAAATTCAGCCATGAAGGCTCCTAGACCAGCCAGCAATGTAAGAGAGAAAGATGTCATTCTCACCCCTTCTCCCTGACAGCTGGCTTCAGAAGCAAGGACAAACAGAACAAAAACTCTGAGTCACTCGACTGTAAATGTCAAAGTGAGGCATGAGCAGGCAGTTTGAAAGCCTCACCTTCAAAAGCTTCACAGGGCGGTGTCCAATGGTTGAGCTGTAGTGCGTAAACCCTTTATTACATCTGAAAAATACATGTCTGCAAGCAAAGTGTTGCAAAAAATAGAGGCGGTGGTCTAGTGAGCAATGGAAAAATGTCCCTGAATAAAAGTATACGGAGTCAAGGCAACAAGTCTGGGAGCTTGTTTCCATGCACAGAGAAGATGTCTGACAGTTCTGTTTAACCCCTTAACAGGAACGGTGCATACTAATAAAAACAAAGATATTCTGGTACAAATATGCCTCATTTAATGTGGCATTGCCCAGGATGGAAATGGAACTTTAAGTCAACAGATTTCATTCCAGCTCAGCATTACAACACGAATAATAGAGCTTCTTGTGGAAAAATGGATGTCACAGCCCTGCAGGAGAACTGCAAGCCAAGGTCTCCTTTAACTGTTTTGTCTACTATACAGTATGTGATCCATGGTATACACAATTAACTCAATTAATGTTTGTGTTTGCTTAATTTTTTTGGCAGCTAATATGGAGTATGTTTTTCAATCCTTGAACAACTGTCTTAATTAACTTAAACTTAATTAAATGTGTCCGTAGTGTTTGGGGGGAAAAAAATCTGGTATATTTTAGAGCTCAAAAAATGTAATCTTGTGCTGATGCGTTGGTTGTAACTTCCCACATATAGCACCAGAGGTCAGTCAAGAGCCTTGGGTAGCTTTTTGAAGCAGATGCAACTGTTTGAGGTTGAGGCCAAATGAACTCATTTGTCTCTTCCATACCACCCAAACCACAACTGATAAAGAATGAATTACACAAAACTAGTTCTAGAAGGTGACAAATACAGGTACGCCTATAACACAGTTTAAAAAAAGGGAATATGTGTGGTAATGTTAATGGATTTGTGATGGAGAGATAAAGGAAATGGAATGAGAAACAAAACGATTAAAACGATTTCATGGCTTTTGGTTTCAATTCTCCTCAGCCATGCCTGATAGCATATTAAATCACCTAACAGACCCCCAGAGAAGTTAAATTAGCTTCTAGCAGGCCATTAGACACATTGGGAAAGGTAATGGATGAGCATTTGGGTGTCTAACTCCATGTGTTAGGGGACAGAGACAGAGAGCGTGTGACTGACAGATGCGAGCTAATAACTCAAACAGAGACAATGTGCAGTATAACACTTGCTTTCTCTCATTCCTTGTGAGAATGAGAATAAAGTCAATTCAACCAACCATTCTCTTTCTAGCAGCTTATCAGAGTTAAGATCAAGTCTGGAAACTTTGAAAAGAAATTAGAATCTTTTCTTGGATCTCACAATCAGATACACACTGCACAGGGCAAACCGAGGATCTTTATATTATTTGCATTTTTCTTCGCTTTGTCAGCTACCCCTTTTCACTTTGCTCCCCCCACTATTTATCCGAGGAAATGCACACACTCCAGTGTCCATCCCTCACAACACCAATTAAAGCGTTTGCTGTGTACTGTGTGCCAGTGATGTAAAATGAGCATGTCATGTTCAGTTCAAGGAGGAGGTTCTGATTAATTGTGATCAGTGAAAGCGTAGAGGCAGTTCTTTTTCACATTTTTTTTGTTTTTTGTTGTTTTTTTTTTTTTTTTTTTGTCCCATTCTGAGGTTGCTTTTTTTTTTTTTTTTTTTTTTTTTGGGTTTTTTGAAGGGAGCCTGGTTTTAATTAGAATTTTGTGGCCCATGACAACAAAACAAAGCTGCTTTATTTCAGTGGCTAATGACTTGGCCTGGAGTAACGCTATCCAGTTGGCCAAGCTAAAAGAACATTTGCCAGAAAAACACACATGCACAAACAGGTATGCATGAACTCATCCACAGAGACACTTGTAATTGCCATTACAATAGTTCAGCCCCACTCCTGGAGGGAGTTGAGAATCCATGCATGTCAGTAAACAAGATTTCAGTTTGGTTTATCACATTTTGGAGGGGCATGTGAGGTAGTTGATGTTTTACGAGCACTACAACACTTTTTCGTTCGCCTATACACATGCAGAAACACATGGACGCACACACATCGTGAAAGGAATTCGTACCCACAAGGTCCTCATTAGCAGGCCAAATCTATTCATTCTCATCATGGGTTGCTTCACGCAGTCCAAAAAGTGGCCGGGAGATAGAAATGTTCCTGACCTGAATTTACCCATCTGTGAATCATATTTACAGTACATTCTCTCTCATATATTGATGGCTACCAAGAGAAGGCTCAACAGATAACCGCTTCAATCACATATTTTACCTTCAAAAGAGATCGCATACCTCCCCCAAGGCTGCACTATCCACTGGATGAGCATCAAAATGCCCTTAGCGATAGACGACTATGGGAAATGGGACAGTTTACTTTCATTCAATCAAGTTTATAAGTAAGTAAAAATAATTCCTTGGTTGAACTCGACAATAAGGTGTTGGCGTAGATGGGATCCAATAATCTAATGGTCATTCAAATGTCTGTTATTCCAAAGTGCAGATGGGTCACTTCACTTGAAACATGATTGGAAAATAATCAACACAAAATGTGCTATGACTAAACTTCACACAGGGCTTGTGTACGTGGTGTTAAGACCTCAGCTACTGTAAGGAGCCAGAAGATGATTTAATCTTCCCAGTGTGTGTGAATGAACACACATTGGGAAGATTACATCATCTTCTGGCTCCATGACTACTGTAGCCATGTGACAGGAGGACACTGTCCAACCAACCATTCACTGATCTGGCCTGTGGCCCCCCCCTGCCCACACACACACACACACACACACACACACACACACACACACACACACACACACACACACACACACACACACACACACACACACACACACACAAAAATGGGCCAATCAACAATATGGCCCTGTTCTATAAGAGAATGCTGACTGATAAAATGCCACTGTCAATTTGTTATTTCCATTCAACTGAATTTCTAACAAGGTCATGCTTCCTTGTTTTCTGTCCTAGGGGGCAATGGTCTCGTCATGCAACCGATTTCTTCGACATCGATTCTGATCTCGCTTTTGCACGATGCAAAAATGCTGCAAACATTTCAGACCATTTCCCCTCCCTCAGTGCTCAGACTCAAGCTTCCAGGTCATTTAAATACACCAGGTACAGGTGAAATCAATGAGCAATCACTTCAGTTCTGTAGAAAGAGGAAGCACTCTAGATGTAAGTGTAAAAAGGGACAAAAAGAGGACAAAAAGAAATAAATATACATTTCTAGAAATTGTTGACATATACCCTATATACAACTTCTTAAAGCTACATTGTGTAAGAATTTCTCCCATCTAGCGGTGAAATTGTATATGACAACCAACTGAATATTACTTTCTAGCCCTTCCTCCTATGGTGGCCGAACCCGAAATTAGCGCTCTCCATCGTTTACACGCAGCTGTTCTAGCCACTCAAATATTAACTTTAGTCTTGTTGCTTTGCCTGTCGCATTGTCTTTTTAATTCTCTTTTTCGCTTCCCTGGTGAGTAATCTCCCGCTTGCATTCGTCACGGTGGCAATAGGTGTAAGAGGGCGAAATGCGGAGGTATGTTCCTCTTTGGCTAATGTATTTTAAAGATGGAGGCGCTACATGGCTGCCGTCATTCGAGCGAGTCGCTCGTATGTATTCTGAATGATTCTGAATGGCAGATTCTACGCTTACAAGAATACTTTGATTAGTTGGTGGAAGTAAATCACACAATGAGTACATATTTGTGAAAGAACAAAGGTTTTTTTGCTAATCAACTCACAAAATTACACAATGTAGGTTTAATGTTGACATAAAAACAATAGTTTAGATAGAATTTGGATGCAAATGCGCATGCCCTGGTTGTCAAAGCTCTAATTCATCTCAGTGACTGTCTCCGTTCGATCTTGGACCACGATTGGAAAGCTCACAACTGCCCAGTGTATACTGGCCTTTAGACATACGTGTACTACCTCTATACAGAACATATGAAGAGAATACTTAAAGCCAGATGTGAAGGACAACACACTGAAACTGCGGTCCTTGAAGATTGTAATTTCACTCCATATCCTGTAAAATCTGTGTGCCTGCTGGTTCATACTGTAACTGTGTGTGGGAGAGAGAAAGTGGGAGATTGTTGTTAGTCATTTATAAATGTACTGAATACTTGTACTTATTTCATGTTCTTGAATACATTAGAGGATCGACACATAGCTACAAATAAAACATTTGAATCAGAAATTGCAGATGAGGAGTTCACTTTTGGGGGTTTTAAATTAGTCAGCTAAATCTGCAGTTTAAAACATGTAGTGGTGTAAATGAACAGGAGCATCATAATTTATAAACCTTAAACTTGACTTTTAAAAAAGTGCATGCTTGTAAGATTTATTTCATTTCTTTGAACCCGTTTGGTCTGTTGGAAAAATGCTGTCAGGCAAGAGTTTGAGTCTCCAAAAAGGACTTTTTGAAAATCTCGATGAACTGAGCATCCAAGTGGGCTTTTACCGGATGAGCCTCTAAGCGTGGTTGCCAGCTGGTTTCTGTTGAATCCTCTGCTGTGCTGTGTGCAGAGCTGTGATAGTAAGAAGATCCTGTCTGTAGTTAGTCTCTGGCACATCATCACAGCTGGCCATATGGATTGGAATTTGCACCGCGTCCTGTGATACCGCCGTCCAAAGAGAGCTCCTCTGAGGTAACTTCACCTCACTTTCACTTGCTGGCTTTTTTTAAAGCAGGACACCGTCACACTGGGAGGAAGGAAGGACTGGGCCATGTTGATGTAACAGTACTGCTGCTTCCTTCTTGGCTTCCCTTTGGTTGATTGGCACTGGAGGAGTTGGATTTCTCATGAGTGATACCTGTTAATAGCCCTAGGCAACTGTGTAGAACATCCACAGCGATTAAGTTACTTTCAGGTGTGGCTCTTTGACTGAACCAGTTTAAGGTAGAGACCTCCAGAGAGAAGTGGGGTACTTTAATTCTGGCAGGGCCTCACTTTTACAATAAGTATTGTAGGATTAGGTGAAGTTAGTGACAGACCTGAAGGGTAAAATACATCTCGACATATCTTTGCGTTTACGTAATCTTTAGGCGTCTCTCTCTGTGCTCTTTAAAGTCACTTTGGATGTTTGCGATTGACATCCCCTGCCCTCATTCACTTACAATCAATGTGCAATCAGCTCCACATCTAATTCAGAGGCTATTAGGTAGCCAGCTTCAGTAATGGTCTGGAGCAGCAGATATAATACACTGATTGAGGCTGAGTTATCCTCATCTCCTCTGTCAGGAACCTTTGTACGCGCACATTATTTAAAGTCCGTGCGTAATTACACGTTGTGAAAAGACATTAGGGGAAACCTACTAAGAGCCGTGAAGCATAAAATGTCAACTTCATTAAATCTGCTGCCAGTATTTGAGCCATTTTCTAATAACTGAGTTACGCTTATTGGATCCCCAAAGTTAGATTTAATGATGATTGGAGTACTTCTAAATATAGATCTGTATCTGTTAGATGGAGTTTTACACATTTCTGATACAAAAGATGTGATGTTTCACCTTCTGGAAATTAAAATCACTGAAATGGTTATAAAATTTCTAATAAATTGTGTTTGCTTTACTCATTGATATTGGGTCGAACCGAGGGGCTTCTGGCGTGTCCCGACTGAGATATGAATCAGCAATGCATTATTCAACGTGGTTAACATTATTAGGGATGGTGCGAGGCGACTCAGAATACCGCAGAGGTTCGAGGAAGGAGGGGCAGATGTTTGAAAGGTTTTCTTATCTGAAGTTTAGTTTGGGAAAGTTGAATTCCCCTGTGTTTTCTGTGTCTGAGTCAGAGATGAGTGAATGAGTGAGGGATGAATAATGCAGGTCAGGATCCTATTGTTTGGTGAAGGCCCTCAGCATCCCAGAGCGCAGCACAGGAGACTTTGTGAAATATTGATTCACCACTTAAAAGTTGTTGGGTGGGTGTTAGCTGGCTTGTAGGATGTGAATGGAGATTTTCCTTTTTTTCTGTTCTGGATAGACTGACACACTTCAGGTTGGGTAAACTAACTTCAGGTCTGATGTTGGAACACTTGAAAACAACACAGAAACCAAATGTGCCTGCACTTACACAATCAAATGTGACACAAATGTCACAGGTGAAACTAAATTGATACTTGACACTTAGCCTCTATCAGTCTCTTGTGTTGCATTCAAACTAGACCAACTGCTTTGTGGCATAAGTAAAGGACATTTTTGAGAAACATGCAAACAGAGCCACCGTTTGTTTTTTGTCTCAAGTTGCACATACTTGAAGACTCTAAAAGGAGGTGACCGTTGCATCAGATTTGACTGATTGCAATATTATGACACATGGTGCTATTATTTGACATAGACAAGTCACAAGGGGTCCTTTCTTTCAAGATATTAACAGGCAGTGAAAGAGGGGCAAGATACAAGACTATACTTCTACAGTAAATGGGGCAACTATTTGATGTAAGTCAGTGGGAAATAGAGGATTGTGTAGATTATATATGTAAATATTTACTTAAAAATATTGGGTAATAATACTTGGACAAAATATTAGAACACATCTCTGTATAATGCAATACAATCCACCAGCACCACAAACTCGCTTGAACATTCATTCTTGACCCTGGAAACAGTCGTTCAATAGTAGATTAGGAAAGCTCCGGAAGAAATCAAGTTTTAAAGCTTCAGGAGTAATCAACTAGTGTTCAACAAACCATCAAGTTGAATCGAAAACTTTCTCAACAAAAACTGCCTTCAAGAAGGCAGGATTTATTATATTAGACTGGATTAGCCTTATCTGTGTGTGGCTATCATACTGGCAGTGTATGTATTTACTATATTGGAATACAAGTATTTGATAATGGTAGGTGGAGAATACAACAAACGTATAACATATGTATATTATTATTTCTTGTCCAGAATATATCGTACATTTTTATTGTATTGTCTTATTGTTGGTCATGGTAAATGGTCCGTTCATTTATTGTTTTAATATGTATTATTAACAATAAGATGGCAATGTCATATTATAGATTTGGATCAAAATACGACACAGCACCTTGTAAACAACAACTGTCCTACCCCCCCCCACCAAAAAAAAAAAAACAAAACACAAAACACAAAAAAAATTTTCCCTTGCTAAAACAAATTTGCGTGACAAAACAGTGTTCAACTTGTAGCCTGGAGATGGACTTGCCCCGCTGGGGGAGCGGATAGCCGAGCCTTTCCAATGGCTGAGCTCAAACGTTGAGTGGCCCACATCCCTCCAGGAGGAGCAGGGGAAAGCAAGAGGTGGTATGAGATGACAGATGACAGGGCAAGAGTGGAGGGAAGAGGGGGGGGGGGGACAATGTGCGAGAGGAGGGAGAGACGACAATCGCGGAGAGGAAGGAGGTACAAAAAGAAGGAATGACAGGACAGGAGGTGAAGAGAGTAGAAGTGATGGCGGTGCTATAATTATAGGATATGAGAACCTGGCTGTCACTTCAGCTCCACTTTCAGCACGGCGCTACCTCGCACTGCTACACCTCCTTACTCCTCCTCCTCCAGAGCCTCTTCTCATCTTCAACAATTATTGGATATACACTGTTGATTTTCCTCTCCTCCCCCTTTATTTTCCTCAGTCTACAATGATGGAAAATTTTAACATTTTGCTGTTATCAGACCATAAAATTGTTCAGAAATAGTCATTTCATATAAACGAGCATAAAAAGACACTGATAACAAAGTTGGCTGTACCAGTCAAATAGGCATACGGCTATCATTGCCACTATTTCGGCTACTCAATACGTTCCTACTCCATGTCATCCCATTCCTCTTACTCTCTTTGCCCAGCATTTCACAAAAAAAATAAGCATCATTAAATATTCCAGCACACAGCTGCTGAATTCACTGCTGGTTTCCAGGGGGGGAAACTTACTGACATTTTCATTGTCCTGCAGCCAGCCAGCCGGGCTTGTGTTTATAAAGCCTGAGGAAATTGCACAAAAATGTACATGCCTGCAGTAAAAATGTGAGTGTGTGAGAATGTATTTAACAGATTCATATATACACAGTGTAATATAAGCATGCTTCCATTTTTTACAATAGGAAATTAGTCTGACAGAAAAGTGCAGAGATGCCCATGCCATACACAGTGGGCATATTAATATTTCATTGCCGAACTGTGTGTCGGCAGTTCTCCGCTTCTTCCATCCATCTTTTCCAAACGTTCATTTTTCCTTTTAATTTCTTTTTCACCACGTTCTCACTGAAGAGAAAAAAAAACAAAAAAACTACAAACTCTCTTACTTCCTATAGCCTATATTCTACTGTCGAGCTGGTTTTGGTTATGGTACGTCTCGCTTTACATTGGATTTTCCCCTCTGGGACATGATCTCTTATAGGATCCTTTGCTGTGTTATTTTTGCCACGATTGCGGTGTGGCTAAGTCAGTATGTCAGTCTAGTCTGTTATTGGATACATTGGCATGACATATGCTGCAGACATTCTTTTTTCCTGAGAGGATGAACCTTAAACACTTCGGTGATCCTCTGTAAGTAGCACCATCAACAGGTCAAACATTTTGGGTGAATCTGCAGGGCATAATTTAAGTCCAATGGCAACATTCAGTGCCAGCGCAGAAAGTACAGTAGTGTGAAATGCCTCACTCAGTATCATTTACCAAACACTCTCAATTGGGCGGTCCATTTACGCAGCAACATTTTCCCATCTCTCCCTCTGCCTTGTCAATGCTGCTGCTGCCCTCCACCTGTATTGCTGCCTGCTCTTTCAGCCCCACCACAACCGCAGCATCCACCTGCATCCGCCTGGCTGGGGAGGGGGAGCTATTTAATCAGCACTACCCAATATCTATCAATTTGTAATGTTACCCTTAACCATCATCTTTCCCTAACCTTAACCAAGTGTTTTAGTTGCCTAACCTTAACCATATCTTGATAATTTGCCATAACAACATCATACCACTTTAAAACACATTGTTACTGAACGCAAATTTGTCCAGAGAATAAACTCACCACTGCAGTTTTCTTAGGTGCCACCTTCTGGCTAAACCTGACTGTTTTGCCCCACTAGTGGTGAAGATCTAAGAAATGTTTTTTTCCATCCATCCAACAATTTTATTTACCATTGTGTTGAGCATTACAGCCCCATGGGGACACTAGTAGCAGGAGTCTTTTGGTGTCGTTTTAAAATATATTCCACCAGTGCCTTTCAGTCTAATCGCTATCTTGCACACTGCACATTACCAACCACTTTGTACTGTATGTGTCTCTGGTAATCAATCTCACCCTGCTGGAATCCCGATCATCTGCAAAGAAACAAGCGATCAGACAAAAGGTTTCTCATTCAAAATAAGACAGCATCTCCCACAAATGCCCTTCTTATGCAAAGAGTGAGAGGTGTGCCGTATCCTGCTTGTTGTTTAACACAGACTTTTAATAACAAGAGGCTTTGGCAGTAGATTTGCAAGGACAAGGTCAGCTAATGTGAGGCTGAAACTCTGCTGCAAGCAATCTTCTTTTAAGTAAACAATTAACCCAGCTAGATGACCAATGGCTGCTGATCTTCTATGCCAGGGCATTATTTGTTAATAGCAATTTTACAAATGTCTCAGAATGAATGTCTTGACAATAAAATGCTATGCACAGCACCATACAATTACAATTTACAGCCCTCATTGACAGCTCTCTGGGGACTTCAACAACAGGGAAGTAGAATATATCTACTGTAAATTCTGATACAATCACTTTAAAGTCATCAAAAACAGCCTGTGGCTTGATCTAACCTTTATAATTCATTAAAGAAGCATCTAGCTGCATACCTCTTCTTGTATCCTCTTTTTGGCCTTGGATAGAAGCTTTTAAAAGAACCCACTGGATAAAGTGTTGACTGCAATCATACCTGAATTATGCAGCCTTTAAAGAACTACAGGGTGACATAGTGTTTATACACAAGCTTCTTTAATATATTCCTTGCCTTATTTCTCAGCATTTTGTCCTTGGACGATGAATGACAGGAAAGCAGAGCTAATCTAAGTATGTTGTCCTACTGTATACAAACCCAGTTTGCTAAAGGCACATGCACTTTTCTTTGCACCAAGTTGCTTTAAAAAAAACAACCAAAAAAAACAGCTTATAATACCTTAAGAGCATTACAAGAACACTGCTGCATTATTCATTCCCCCGTATGCATCAAAGCAAAAAATGTATGATCAATGTTAAAATAAAATCCTACTCCTTTACTTTGTCAGTTTTGCCTGAAGTAGTCCAGTTAAAATTCTTCATGTCCTCAGTGAGTGGAAATATCCAGTGTGTGGTTTGAGCAGGGTGTGTCGGTCCACATCTGCGGTCTTCCACCGAGTCAGAAACGACAGTGTCAGCTTCCAGTCCTTTTCATTTCTCTGACGGCGCGCAACTGTCTTATTGTTTACCATCAGCACAATCACATGATGTTGTAGCTTTGAATATGTCAAACATTTAGTAAGGCAATTGCTGATGGAAATCCAAAGTGATCATTTGGTCGCAGTTTAGGAGGTAAATGCGTTGCTTTCAAGTCACATCTGCCAACAATTTATGTCCAACATGCATTTTCCCAGGACCTCAGTTTGTTGCGTCATTTTGAATCTGTTTAAAGTACTAGCAATGAATGAGATACTGTCTTTGTGGACTCCCACAGAGTGTGCAATTTCATGCAAATTTGTACTTTTCTGTGATAGTTCAAGCTTTTACTTAACTGAATTATACATGTTGAGAAAAATGTTCTTGGATAGAATTACAGTGAAAGTTTTCCTGTTTTCTAGGTCATGAAGCTGACTATTGAGGTAAGACTACAGACAACGTATTTTTCTGCTTACTTTGTGTTGTGATACAATACATTAGACCATGTTTATGTGGCAGTACTGAATACTTTATAACTATTGTTGAATCATCTTGTCAGCCTTGAGTCCACAGCCAATGCTCGTGGCTCTGTGAGGCTGTGGACACAGCGGTGCTTAAAGCTAAATGCAAAGGTCAGCATTCTTACATCTAATTACATTACATGTCATTTAGCTGACGCTTTTATCCAAAGCGCCTTCCAATTAAGTGCTAATTAAAAATGGAAGGTGTGTCTGTCGATTTTCTCGAAAACCATTCATCTGATCGACTTCAGACTTGGCTGGTGTATTGCTGAGGACCCAAGGAAGTGTAGTGTTGAGTACCAGCTCTTGAAAACTACAGGACATTAGTAGTGCAACACTACAACCAAAAGTACACACTGTGCAGTTTATTGAGAGAGGACTCCTATTTTCTGTTACTCTCTGTCGCTCGCTATAATACAATCAAGGACAGATGAAGAAAGAGAGACCGGAGAGACGAGAATAAACGCTTTTGGTCCCGGGACCCAAGTAAGCGCAGTGTCGAGTGTCAAGTTGTTAGAACGAGCAATTCTTCAGAAAAAGCTCTGAGCAGCAATTCCGTGCTAATGTTGGATTATATTAGATTTCCAGGTATTTGGCCATAAACTAAAGTATTGGACACATTACAATGTTGACCAGATGTCAATGGAAAGTGTAAGGATCACCAAAGTTCTGAGACATGCCAGAGTCTGTTCAAAAGTTCACCATTTACCCATCCAACAGTGCCATCCCTAGAGCAATTAACGCCACTAACATGGCTAAAAACAAACGTTATCCCCCTTCCATCCAAACTATTGTATCAGACAGACAAACTGCCCTTTACTCTCGTCATGTAAAAAGGGAAGTCGTGTCGAACAATTTAAAAGTCATCTCACACTTATCATGCTGGTCACGCCACACTGTTAACTTTTGTGCGACCTCAATCAAACATGCTGGTAAGTATCTGCTCTGATTCATGAGTTTTTTGAGTAAGACACACAGAGTCTTGCCAAAAACTGACATCTGAAATTTAGTGATATTCCCCTCATGCTTAAGACTCAACATGTGTAGATAGAAGATGACTACTGGAAAGTTGGAGCACATGAAATTTGTTTGGCTTTAGACTTGCCAGAAAACTGCTTAGGATAGCCACAGGCTCCTGCAAATTCAGTGGAAAAAGTGACTAACATGGTGTGTTTTTGCCCAAAGAACCAAAAGATCTCAATCCTGTATTAGGATCAGTCCCAAAAAAGGGTCATGTCCTCAAAAGCATAAAGTGGTGGTCTAATCACTGATGGGTTTCATTTAAAGATTTTACCTTTCAGTTGTTCTGTAATAGTTCTTCATCTTTCACAGACTGGAAGGGTTTGAGGGAAACAGCTTTGCATGATATCCTCTGTACTGTGGGTCCACATGCTTCCGAGGAGCAGAGCACCATGGTATTTTGTTGGTTAGTGAAACAAACAGATGTTTTGCCTCTTTACAAACAGATCTGAACATCAATTCCACATTTACTAAGTTGTGCACTTATACTTCAAAACAGGCCATCTCTGTCCTTTTGCATGCATATTGCACTGTGGTACATGACCTGCGTGCCTGGTGAAAGCGCAACGTGTTTGGGCACACCATCTGCCGAAGACATTTCCATAAAAAAAATATGCTCATTTAAATCAACACAGGATTTTCAGCAAACTTAGTGGTGGAACTAATTTCAGGTTTCCATAAAGTGCCCTTTGAATGACCTGCTAGTCTTATTTTGAAGATATTTTAAGGTTTTTCAAAGGATTTATAATTCAACTGCTTAACGCTGATGGTGTGAAGCTTGAGTTCAAGTAAGGCATGTTTGGAGCAGTTTCACTTTACCACTCCTCTGGTCAGTTTATGCAGCTTTAAAGAAAAACACAAAGGGGTTATGGGTAAAAAAAAGGTTTGACGTGTCTCACGTGTTCTACTATTATGAGCATCAGAGAGTTTGTAAATGACTTTGCTTTGTTTTCCAAGTGAGCTCATGTTACTTTTTACAAGTTCTGGTTCATGTAAAAAGCAGCAACTTTAACAGGCCATATACCACATTGCAAAGCTTAATCAGCAGGGCTAGGACCGTAGAAATCAAACTGGTAGAAAGGACATTCCCATTCAAATCAGCGTAGCAGAATGGTCAGAGCGGCAGCCATTTATTACGTTCACGGCAACAGACTAACTTCCGTGTAATGGAGGTGAGGTAACGGCCAAACTAACAGTAACGTTACGAGGCATAGCGAGCCAGCCATCCGCTCTCCTACCAGAGAGATGTGGCACACTTTATGGCCCCACCGACATGTGTTGTTACCATGATAGTTTTCGCTTTGCCAAACCCTCCTCCAAATCGCATTGGAGGAGACTGTCTACTCCACATAGCATTCGGGGATGGGAGGAAAACGTGCTGTGGTTTATTGGCATTTCTATGAACCAATCGCAATCGTCTTGGGTGGTGCTAAGCACCGGAGAAAAGCAGCGGTGCCGCTGCAAAATAGGCTCTGAAGGAACTTGTTTTGGTGTGTACATGTGTACAGTTATAAGATGTTTTAGGCATGCAGCAGAAAACACAGATTGGACAGATAGTCTAGCTAGCTGTCTGGATTTACCCTGCAGAGATCCGAGGAAAGGTTAACCATAGTCCTCATAAAATCGACCGGAGTTTAAAATGCCAACACAAAGGAAGCCCAAGACAACAGATACCCGGCCTAAATGAGTGAAATCCGATGGATTTTCTGGCGGCAACTGAGCAATCCCGGAAGTGGAACGTCAAGGATTAAGACTATCACCATGACAACTAACAACAATCTACATTTTGTTTTGCAAACAGCTCAATATCTATATTCTTTACAATTCTATTTCTATGGCTAGGACCAAAGGAAATTAAGCACCTCACAAACAAGTCCACAGAATTGAAATAAAAGTAGGTAAGACACAATCCAACCCACATTTATATTTTCAGTCACAGGAGTGAAGATAGGTGGAAAATTTAAGTAGAGTATAATGGACAATCAAGTTTTTATCTCTGCAAGTGCAAGGCTAGCACGTAGGTAGTGCCTTTTAAAAGGAAAATAAAAACCTTCAAATTACATTTCTCCGAAGCATCATTGTGACAGAGTGCACTACAAATCTCCAAATTAATAATAAAACCATGCACATTCACCGGTTTTACACTTTTTAAGTGACAAAACCAAACTCCTTTCATTCAACGCTCACTTTCTAAAATTGTATTTACACTTTGAGTTCTGGCACGTCATTTCTCACCTGATCTGAAAACAAGCCAGACAACCTACAAACATAACCTAAGTGTTGTACTGCCCACTGAGTGAGACCTTTAAGACTGTTCAGTGCTACCACCGCTCGGCAAATGAAAAGAAAGAAAAAACAAGCGCTGAAGAGGTGTTTAAGATTTCATGTAGCTTCTGAGAGCCCTTCATTCCCTCTCCAAGCGTGATTTTTCCGATTCATCTGACAGACCTTAATGCTTCCTAAGAGCCAAAGGCTGCATTGTTCAGAGGACCTGCTTGGTAAAAGTAAAAATATAGACTTCTACAGATGTAGAAATACAGTACAAGAATCAGAGAGCATAAAATATACATGAAGGAGAGTGGATGCTGTGGTTTGCCTTTTTATTTGAAAAGCTCTCAACATGATCTCAATTGGGAATTTAGAGGAGGATGATAAAGCAAATATAGAAATGCTATTTTATGCTATGGGGTAACAGAACACCTTTATGGTTTTCATTACAGAAACAAAGGGCCGACTGTTTGGTGCAGCTGAAGTCAGAAGATGCATAATGGCAAATATAATAAATAATTATATCTGGAAATATAAAAAAAATGTTAACAGAATTTTGTGAACTAATCCTGCAGCCCAGATTTATAACCTCCAAACGGCTGACTGACAAGCTTGAAGGAAAATAACTGTAATTTCATAACACGAGTGACCTCCTCTTGCATATTAAAAATTCACAGACATACAGAAATACACACATGCCCCACATGTACTGTGTGTTTGCAAAGCGGTCGACTGACTGCATGCTAAAAGCAGGTGAGAGGAGATACAAAATTCAGCACATGCAATGGGAAACAGATGTTGGTATACCGCAAGGTTGGGAGACCAATAATCCTCTCAACATGTGTCGACAGTGCCGCACTTGTGAAGCGCATATACTCATGTATGCAGAAAAAGCAAGATGATGAAATGCACAGCAACTACTACTAACCACAAATTGAATAATGTGTATTTGTGTTAATAACCGACCACACATACACACATACATGGACCGCCCAGCCACCCAACCACGGACACCGCTTATTTTCACTTTTGTCTCTGTGTGGGTGCTTGCTCTATGTTTGACCTTAGAACCTCTCTCTTTACCGCCATGGGGAGCAGTCCTCTAGACGTTGACCTTCTACTGGTGACTGCATGGACCAATGTATCCTCAAAACACCCTTAAGAACTAGTGTGTGTGTGTGTGTGTGTGTGTGTGTGTGTGTGTGTGTGTGTGTGTGTGTGTGTGTGTGTAAGGATTTCTGGCTGGATTATGTTGAATAAATGAGCTGCCCAGATTTTTAACCCTCGTTGGTGTATCTGTCTGACTGTCTGCATGATTTCTTTAACTCTTTTTCACGGAGAACCACATCTGGAATTTCCAGATTTTTGGTCCTCTTTGCACATCAAGCTTGTAGTGTAACAAGGACAACCTTGGCTGAGAATCGCACAAGAACTTTACTATTAATGCCATACGTGAGTGTCCAGGATAAAGGGTGGATTTTCTTTTTTGCGGATGGATTGATCCAAAATTTGCCTTCACATTTTGTTCCAGTGTAAAGAGAAATGCATGTTTAACGATTCATGTCTGATACGATGGAGAATGTATGGATTACAAGCACATTTTTTGTCAAAACCACACATTTGTAAGTAAGAATGGCTTGCAGTGCGTCATTTTCATCAGATCTGGGTTCGATTGGTTGTGTGTGTGTGTATATATATATATATATATATATATATATATATATATATATATATATATACACACACACACACATACAATAACACACACACACACACACACACACAGGCCTTGAAAACCAATTTCTGTCAAACCCTACTTGAGATTAATAAAACTATATTGTTTGACATATATAGTTCTTTGTCTAAAATCTTAAATTACCAAGTTATAAATTACCGACACATTTGATACTGTATATTATGAGTTTTCTTTAGTCTACAGTAGGTCGGGATTCTTGCTAATTAACCTCGTTACACTTTGAACTGTCCTATGGGACCCCTGAGCCATCTATGAGCCACAGCCATCCTGCTAATAACCCTCAGTTTTAGAGAGAAATCCCAAAGAGGAGCGACCATTTTGGAAGCGACATCATCAGTTAAACACTGACATTTGAGAAGGATAAGTAGACTCCCAGAGGACGGTAGATGAGTTGGAGCCACAATCTGACACACCAGCTTTTACACCACCACTTGTCAGTGAGTCAATTTGTTTTTAGATCATGCTGTAGCGCTGCAAATTGGCAAATAATTTTTGTTGCAGATATTGTCAAAAATGTAACAAAACTTCAGGCCTTGTTTACACGTACATGGTTATTTTGAAAACCGGAGACATTTCCCTTCGTTTGTGCCCTTCGTTTACACGCAAACAGAAAATTCGCCTCTGAAAACGAGTCTTTCTAAAAACTCCGGCCTGGATTGATATTTTTGAGATCTTCGTTTGCACGTTTGCATGTAAACTGAGACAAACGGAGGTTTTGGCAGCCGAGAGAGAGAAAGAGGAAGTGATTCGTTGCTGTTGTTCCTATTTTCGGGATTCTTATTGGCTAACGTGGGCTTGAGCTTCTTGTTACACTGCCACCTACAGGTTTGGCATGCTCTTGACGGCATTAACGGCATATATACACGGGTACATGTAAACAAACACTTTTCTGAAAACTGACAGCTGTGCATGATGTTATTTTTTTTTAAACGGAGAGGTTGAAATGTCAGTTTATGAAAATAGCCGGCCACGTGTAAACGTAGCATCAGTTTTGTTGCTTCTATCTTGCATACAAATGATTCTCGCACTTTTATAAATTCCTAAAAGAAGTTCTGTCAGAACTCCACTTGCTGAATTCTTCATGTGCAATTTACCTTGTACTTAAAGTTCATGAATAATTACAGCACAGAGGCCAAATTTGACTTTTCTAAATGCAAATCAGGTCGGGGGCCATGTGGGGATTGTGAGCCACTCAAATGAGGAAAGGGGAACAAAGAGCAACAAAGAGCAGAGGAGTCACCCATTTTTTAAATTGTGTTGGTTCTAGCAGTTGCCCTTTAGAAAAGTCAGTGGACTTAATTAAATTACCACGCACGCTCCGAGGAGTAAGCAGTAGGATACAGCCCTGAAAACAGAGCCTTGCAATCATTCAATCCCCTATCTAATGAGAATGAGAGCCACAGGGATGCTCAAAGGTTTTTAAGTGTCCTTCACTCACTATTATAATATCTGGATTTATTGTAGAGGAAAGCAAAGTCTTTGGCAAACGGCAGCACTGCAGCACAGCTACTGTCTTATATATCTGAAGGCTAGCATCTGTGTTCCTGCACATGGGTTTCAAAACCGCAGTGACTAAACAACCAGGGCTGATGGGAGATATACTGCCAATGCTTTCAGCCCTGCCAGCCACTCTCCTATATAGTGCCCTTTAGATCCTCCGGGCGCTTCATATTAAAAGGCATGGTTTTTCCAGGTCAGCTCGCTTGTTTGCTTCTCACAGCTAAGTACCGCTGCCTACTGTTAGCACAGCACATATAGTATAATTAAAGTTGGTTCATGGGTCAAGGGAGTTGTGCAGGAGAAGCTGGCACAGAGCCATAACAGCTCCAGACACGTGTGTCCCTTTCCCCTACGCATGTTCCAAAGCCCTGAGGTATCACCCAAAGTCATGAAGGCTTAGGGAAGGGGCCGATGCATGCAGACTAATATGGCAAGTGGAAAAGCCACAGAAGACTGGGCATGCAGAGGCAGAGTGTAAATGCCAGTTTCTGTTGTGGTGTTGCATTACGTTGCTTGGGAAGAAAAATGCACCGGAACATGAGACATCCAGGACATAACACAACCTCTCATTGAGTTAGCACCCAACCTGCTCTATGATGACAGTAATTCAATCCGTTTTAAATTAAATCTCCTTGCTCGGCCAGTAGGCCAGTCATTACAGCAGCCACACATTGTTCAAACCCTCAAAAAAAATATTTTAAATGCTAGTGGAATCCCAAAGTTTCCATAGGTATCATATATGTCAGGTTGGATTTCAAGCTTAGAGGTTTAATTTAATTAACCATAAAAAAAGCATGAAAATTACACATCACAGTCAACCTACGCTGATCACAAACTTGGTAAAAAAGGAGCAAGCGTTGTCTACTACTTGATATCATTTTAACAAGTAAAATAATGGATAGTGTTACAGTTAGCCTCCTTCTTTTAAATAAATGTATGTTTGTTTAAAATCTATATTATTGTTTGACTGCTTATGGGTTATTGCCCCATTTGACTTCTTTGTAACTATGCCCTTTTGTTTAAGGTAGTGGAGTGCCATGGGTATTTATAGATCAACATATGGGGCTTTGAATTAAATGATGTTCTGTGAAATCCTCCAGGCTTACGTATCATTACAAAATATTGTGTCACAAGGTTTTTAAACGTAATACAATACATTTTGACATATTGCACTAAGAGCAAATAGGTCAGCCATGCTTTGTTACATCTGCAACAGGCTACACAGATCTGGGGAATTGGTCGTATTTTCCATTTGCTATGATTATGTACTTATTATGATGATTACTCCCCAAGGACATTGCAACCTTTGTGCGTCATCCCCCAGCTATCATGCCCTTTGACTCCTGCTGATTTCCTTAAGTTATTTAAGGAGTACCCTTGTGGGAAAGAGTAAGGGAAACGGAGGAGTTTGTCCACGTTGTTGATCATGGTCCATCTGCCTTGTTAGAACATTTCATGTAAAGCATCTCCTTTGTTCCAGCAATTCTCCAGAATTTATTTTGTTTTATTTGCAAACATTTCATTTCCTTTTTGACTTCCTCCACTCAGCAGCCCTCTGGCCATGGCGCTCCGATGGCTCTGCAGTCCGCCATGTACTGGCTCTTCGTATAGAAAAGAATATTGGTCCAGCTGATACAGTATGTGAAATATTTCTGAAATGACTCAGTGGCAGGGCATAATGTCACCCTTCCATATTTTACTGTAAAATGTATATGACAATAACAAACTAGTGTGTAATTTCCTCATGCCCTGCAGAGAGAAAAAGGAATATACCTCTGTAGTGTAATATTGTTTGCTTTTATGTTTACGCTTTCATTTTTGCTGCAAGGAGGTGAACTGTAAACATAAAATCTTCCAGAGTCATAAAACTTTGAAAATTGAAACAAATGAATCCAAACTAAAAACAAAGTTCTATAAGTTTGCCACCTGTCACCACCAGGCTCTCTCTTTACCCTCTCCCTCACCTCTGAGCAAACATTTACTCCTGCTGTTAATGGTGATGGGGTCTTTGATGCTGTTGAAATTGGGAGTTTCATCAGGGAGAGGAAGTAGTAACTAGGACATAATGTTGACAGCTGTGACCCGTGTGGCTCATCTATATCGCCTACAAATACCAGTAATGTGGTATTTTTTGCCTTTGCCTAACCGTACAGATGGGCTAAATGGGTCAACAGACGGTGGGTGGGTGTCAGTGATTCCCTTCTGGTACAGAGCTGACCTCCTGCCTGTGGAGATTCAGCAGAGACACAAAAGGCTGCTGAGTCTGACGCTCCCTTACAAGCAGCCCTGACCTGTTTGTTTCACTTTCAAACTGTATACAGTACAGTACACAGCTGGAATCTGTGTACACAGTGTACAGGCACTGAAATAAACTCACTTTGGAACATACTGATCCCATTAATTATTCTCTTTGATGTACAGTACTTTTGGAGGTTATAATCTAAACTCCTGCTGTATGAGGGCAGCTCTCCACCTTGAGGCAGCAAGGTAACACTTGAGTACCCAGAAGTCACTTAACAAGATGTTATTAAACTGCAGCTTCCTTGTTAGAGTTTCTTCTAATCGGCTGGGGGCAGTTAATGTGGCAGAGTTCCAACTTTTGTTATTTAAAAAGGTTAGGTTTAGTTTGTGTCCACACTACGTTGGCTATATCTAAAAAACACAAGGCCTTTAAAGGGTTAGGGTTACATACCTTAGTGTAACAACATAAATGCCCGATTAGACAAGTTTGCTAGTCGATCGCTAAGTTTGAATGTCAACATAGCGGTCGCGTAAAACAGAATTGTTTATTTTATTAGATTGTTTTGCGACTATAAAGAAAGAATATGATCTACGTTTTGGTGCAGCAGCACTGGAGTTCCCGTTTGCTTTGGTAAAAAAGTAGCACATGGATGTAGCCAGACATTTAGAGAGACCAAATTACCCTAATTGGACACATTTCCAATTTTGAATATTTTATTTAGTCAGTCAACGGTCTACATTTTTGGTAAATTTAATATCCCAATGTAAAAGGTGTAAATGCTGTTTCAAAGCCTCATCCACAGTGCTTGGTGAAGAACAACTGAATCTTATTTTATTTATTTATGAATATAATTAATCTAACAACACTGGACTCAAACTATATACAAGCTCCATCCAGGTTGCCAAACCTTTCAAATCCCCCTTCGGAATACAAAAAGGACATAACCTCATTGTCCTCTATTGTAGCTGCAGCCCTAAGGTTGTGTTATGAGCGACAATCAGGGATGCTGTGGAGGGATGCTGCAGCAATCACGTGTTACTTCGGTGTAGAAATGTATGTAGACATGTAATCAAACCGGGGAAGTCGTGATAATATGGAGTGCATCTTAACTGCTATGGCACCTGGATGCCAGCAGACAAACCTTTTACAGGAACATCATGTTCATTTATGTACCATTTCCCTCTTTACCCAGAACTGGACATGTGACAAAAGTTTAAACTACAACAGCCTGACACAGCTGGTACACTGGTAATAGAATGAAAGCAAATGCCCCACTCACCTCTAGGTAGAAGTAATGGAAGAAACAACAGGTCTTTTGTAATATGTTCCATTGCAGTAAAGAAAGGATAAAAGCATTAGAAAAGGCCATACGTTGGCATGGGACATATTAGGAGTGATCGTTGAGCTCTGGGGAGATATTGAGACAGCTGAAACTCACACAAAGACAAAAGCAATACAGCTTTGAAATGTCTCTGAATGTCTCCTGGGAGCTACACTGTAAATTGTCTATTCTGCCCTCAATAAGCACTCATGCTCTTTTAGTATTGTTTATAGTACACAAGAACAGCCATTATTAAAGCAGTGTGCAACAAGAGGACCATTTCAGTAAGTTACCCTTTCGGCATGAACACAAAATTGGATGCACATAAATAATCTATCCAGGATAATACACATTGAAAACCAAAGGCCTTCTCCTGGGTGGATTGGGAGATTATCCTACCACTTCTCTAGCAAGCCAGCACATCTCAAGATTATCTCCCTACATGTCCACAGGCATGAGGGAAAGAAGATACAGACATGAAAACCAGCTCCACATCCTCTGTAATCTTTATGGAGTATGAAATAACCGTCTCTTAAAAAGCACAGCACATTCAATATTCACTTTAATCTGTTTTTTTTTTCTTCTTGAGCACTGAAGCAGATGATTAGGCATGTCTGCCCTCATCAGCAGGTCTTAGGCTCCCTGGTGGAGCTTGACATAGCTGCTGATCATGTTGTTAGGGGCTGTTGGAACAGCTTAGGTCATTCAAATCCTAACCACTGTCAGCAGGGGGTCCAAATTGCTTTCCTTAAAGGGATATATTGGATTTTATGAAATGGGGTTGTATGAGGTACCTATCTGTAGTCAGTGTGTGTTACCTACAGTAGATGGACGGCATGCCGGCAGTTTGGAGAAGCAGGCGTACCGGCACAAAAGCTAAGCAATGTACTGCTGTGGACAGGGCCACACAGCAAAACTTATATTAGCCACGCAAAAAAAAAAAAAAAAAAAATCAGTTTGAACGTATGCTATATTTAGAATATTTTCACTGCTTTACCTTGCCATCAGACAGCTCTTTCTGATGGAACCTGCAGCAGCTGTCTATGCACTCTTTAAAGCCAGCAGACTCCTTTGACAAAACCAAAGAGGAGTCTGGTGGCTTTGAGTGAAGATCAAAGTTGGATATAACAGCTTGAGTTCCCTGCCGGAAAGGGCTGTGTGACGGCAAGGTAGAGCAGTGAAAATATTCTAAAAATAGTGTACACTTAAATTGACACTGATCAGTTTTAAGTGGGCCTTTTATTAGATGGCTAAAATATCTTTTGCTGCTGCCCCCAACCACTGCAGTGCATTGCTTAGCTTGTTTCTTCAAACTGGGGACGTGATGACCTCATACATTCAACCCCACTTCATATCCCAACTATCTCATTAACCCTTATGTTGTCTTCCCGTCGACCATGAAAAAAACATTTCTGTTGTCACTATCTCAACGTTTTGTTTGCGTTTTTTTTTAACATTTTAAATCGCTTTTTCAAACATTTGACGCTTTTCACAACATTTTTGATGTTTTTTTCCCAAGGTTTTGTCACTTTATTTTGACATTATCTGCGTTTATTTCAACGTCCCATATTTCTGATATAACAAAAACTTTGAAAACGGGTCAAATTTGACCAGAGGACAACATGAGGGTTATGCACAATATGGGTAAATTAATGAATCTGTTTGAGTAAGCCATATGCATTCCTCTCTAAACACATTTGTTCTGGCCATATAATGACCCTAACATGATGCGAATAAAAACAAAAAGTATCTTCATTTGTGTTAAGTTCCAGAGGGGAAGAACAGTGCGAGCCAAGAAGAGATTTCTGCAACAGATTGGAGAGAAATGTTTTGCAGTTTTGACATTTTTTGATTTCAATGCTTTAAAGCTGGAATTTGTATGCTTAGCTGTTCTAGCCACAATTGCAAGAGCTACTAAAAGAATCAGAATGCTGGGTGAAGCTGAGGTGGGGTAAATGCCACAGTTGAGTGTGAGAGACAGACACCTGTCAATCAAGCAAACACACACACCACTTTACCCCTTACTATGCTATTAACAAAAGGAAATTACCAAGACACTCATGTCACAAGAACAACTGTTATCCGTTTATACTTACCGATACCCATTTACCTTGTTATAGTATTAGTGGCTAGAAATTGCAATTTTAAAAAGGTGTTCATCTACTGTATTTTATTTATGTCCTTATGTTAACATTAGGGACTTGCTTTATTGAGGAAGCGATGGATGTATTTTGTTGCCTTGTAAATGTGGAGCTTCAGTGTCTCATGATGGTCTACATGTTGATTCAACGATTTTTCCTTCCCACCAAGTCTAACGTTGTTGAGGATTTAACATGCTTTTATTTTCTGGCAAGAGATTGGTCACATTTACCTCACCAGCTCTTGGTAAATCCAATACCATATTAGTCTTTAAAAAACACAGTTTCGGCCCAAAGACAAACTGAGGTTGAATATGAAAACGTCAAACTGATCCCCACTGCTCTGTGCTTCTGTTCCCTTAGGTGACAACCACTACGAGTTAAAAGCAACTCAAAGCTGGGAAAAATTGCAAACATTACTGAAAATTGAGGCAGTTTGCATCAGCTCTTTAAATGAGAGAGAAAAAAAAAATAGATATATGGTGTGTAATATTTTGTGTAATCAGCAAATGGTTGCACAGCAAGAGCCCTTCCATTAATTGAATTAAGGCAATGTGAGTGTGTCTACAGTTTGGGACTTTTATTATCCGACTGACTTAACTGAGATGTAAAGTTGTAGCCAGCTGTTTTTTGGAAACTAGACACATGCCTCTAAAATAAGAGATTTATCTACATTTTCCAAAGGACACACAATTTTGTTGTGGTTGTATTTTTAGGATGAGATCCCAGGACAGTGTAATAGACCAGCCAAGATGCTGGATATCGTCTCCTGCCTCACCATCCATCTGCTCTGGATCAAACACACAGAAGGCTCCAAGAAAGCTCAACGTACCACCTAATATAAGCATGAGTTTCCCAACCGCTGGACAAAGCACTCGCAGCGCTGGTTTCCACAGACCGCTTCACGCTTGCCTGAGCCTGAACACATGACAAGTAAAACCCGAAGGCACGGGTTGGGGGGCGGGGGGGGGGGAGCTGAACAGGAGGAGGAGGGGAGATGCAAGAAAAGATCCCAAGAGTTTTGATTTGCGAGTAAGCTGGGTGTGTGGATGTATGAATCTGCGTCCTCTCTCACCTTTCTTTTCCATCTCTCTAACTCTCTTTTTTTTTTTCCCCCGACTTTCTCTGCATCTCTCTCTCTCTCTCTCTCTCCCCTCCTGTTCAAGGTTACTCACTATTGTTTTTCTCAGACTGGAATCACTGCACGCTTCTCTTCTTTTCTGTCGGAGGACCATGTGAGGCTCTTGAATGTAAGTGCCTCCTTTGTTGTTTAATTCACTTTCATTGGGACCATTCCTTTAGAAGCAATAGGTTTAGGCTCTTTTTCTTTTTTCCTCGGAGCACATGCACAATGGGATGTCATAGATTGGTCGGGATGGGGTTGGGTGGGGGGTGTTTAGGGGGCTTGATTGCTCCATGTGGTCCAAGCGTGGGAGTTGAATGCACGTGTCTGCTGCTGTCATTGTCTCAGTGCAGCTTGTGCACAGCTCTGTCTTTAGTTTTAAACTCGATTTGCTGCATGTGTTAGTCGTTGAATTTTGGTTGGCTTTGTATTTAACCATGAACTCAAAATGCTTCATCGTAGGTCTCCAAGATCCTTCATTTAACTGTAAAGAGATGCACTGATGAAAACAAAAACAAAAAATGTTTCTAAAAATATAGAAACCATCAAAATCAATAGTTTATGTAAATATAATAAAATAACTGTAAATTAGGGACTTTCCTTATTACTATTGCTTAACAGTGGTTGTACACAAATCTAAAAAGGTACTTTAATACAAGTGTATGTGAAGCCCCTAAACTTTAACTAAACAATCTAGTTGCAATACAGTTGTACAGGTACCTGTGTAGTAGTTATTGGGTCATATACAGTATCGAATTAACTATTACACTGTCAAGTTACGTTTTCATTTTATAACCGCTTGAAACAATTCAACCGAGTGAAATTGAGGACTATCTGTTCTGTGCTGCATGTTAAATTTATAGAACGCCTTTATGTTTTACCACTAGCTTGTTAGCTGTACCCTTCAAAATACCCAGAAAGCCTTTTAGTTATACCAACATATTATCCAATTTATATTGTGTTCTTTGAGTACATGAGCCAAATGGACAAACTGCTTGTTTGGACTCATGTCCGTATTATAGAAGCCAATGTTCCACATTTGAACTGGATATGTCAGAAAGCTAAATCTTCTGCTCGTCAGTATAATACCAAACTTTTGTTTGTTGGCTTCGTTAATCTCTTTGGTGACCTCAGAGTACTGTCGAATTCTAAGGATGCATCTTACGTTTTAGTCAAAAATAAATGAGTACATACTTTAAGACTTAAGAGCTTTGTTCCATGAGCTGTCAAAAGTTGCTAAAGCTGAATTATGTAAGCAATGATTTGAATGCACAAGCACTCGTAACTCCTATAAACTATAAACTCCTATAAACTTCGACAGAGGAGTAAGTATGTTTCTCATTACATTGTACGAATATTGTGTCTTTGTGGACTTATTCAGTTGCGTTTGTTCTCTCAGATGCCTCCAAACTGAAGATAATTTATAAAGATTCCTCCCCTGCTTCTTACTTCTGGGTTTTAATGCAAATATGCACTCACTTTGTAAAGATTAAAAGTACAGTTCAACTCAGACTTCAAGAAAGTAGTTCAATTCCTTCAGGTATATATGGATTTCTGTGAGGTTTCAGCATTAAACACCCTCCCACGCTTCACTGCAAAGCAATGTGTCCAACGTGAATTGCAACTGACATGGCAAATGAATAATACAAAAAGTGTATACACTGTTATCAATTATGGAAAACGTAACTAAGTTGCATGCCGAGCGTTGAGGTTTATGGTAAACGCGCATGTTCACACTTCTCTTTAGCAGGTTATATTTGTGAATACCTGCTTCAAAACGTCACTAAGGACTTATTTTCGGACTGTAGCGATATTTTCTTCAAAGTGTTTGGTCGTTAAAGGACGGCACACAAGCACACACACAGCTCTAAATATTGAATAATGATTTAAAATGCATTTAGCTGCTGGTGCAGTCAGTAGGATTACTCTATGGCTGATTGAGCAGCATAAATCTAAAATGAATCTCTAGAGAAACATATCTTAGCCGTGGACTAAAAACTATGTATCATCATAAACTATTTCCCCAAAACAAACTTGTCTTTTAGACTGATGGCAATATACACTCACCTAAAGGATTACTAGGAACACCATACTAATACCGTGTTTGGCCCTATCCTATCAATACGGGCCAACATTTCTAAAGAATTCTTCCAGCACCTTGTTGAATCAATTACAAAAATAGTTAAGGCAGTTCTGAAGGCGAAAGGGATCCCCCACACCATTACACCCCCACCACCACCAGCCTGCCCAGTGGTAACAAGGCACGACGGATCTATGTTCTCATTCTGTTTACACCAAATTCTGACTCTATCATCTGAATGTCTCAACAGAAATTCAGACTCAGATCAGGCAACATTTTTCCAGTCTTCAACTGTCCAATTTTGGTGAGCTTGTGTAGATTGTCGCCTCATTTTTCTATTTTTAGTGGAGATGAGTGGTACCCGGTGGGGTCTTCTGCTGGTGTAGCCCATCCGCCTCAAGGTTGTTCGTGTTGTGGCTTCACAAATGCTTTGCTGCATACCTCGGGTTTTAACGGGTGGTTATTTGAGTCAAAGTTGATCTTCTATCAGCTTGAATCAGTCGGCCCATTCTCCTCTGACCTCTAGCATCAACAAGGCATTTTCGCCCCCCAGGACTGCAGCATACTGGATGTTTTTACTTTTTCAGACCATTCTTTGTAAACCCTAGAAATGGTTGTGCGTGAAAATCTCAGTAACTGAGCAGATTGGGAAATACTCAAACCAGCCCGTCTGGCACCAACAACCATGCCACGCTCAAAGTTGCTTAGATCACCTTTCATTCCCATTCTGACATTCAGTTTGGAGTTCAGGAGATTGTCTAGACCTGGACCACACCCCTAAATGCATTGAAGCAGCTGCCATGTGATTGGTTGATTAGATCATAGCATTAATGAGAAATCTTACAGGTGTTCCTAATAATCCTTTAGGTGAGTACGTTTCATTCATTTTTAAATAGTTTTGTGAGCAAAAAAAAAAAAAAAAAGCTTATCTATTGTAGATTAGGTTTTCAAAAAGGATGCAATGTTTCATCATTCACTTCTAGCCAAGCCAACAGAAACATTTGAGGTAGAGGTTACTGCCGTGGTCATGGACATATTCACACTTCATAACATCCCCAGTCCCTCTTTCCCCCCCATCATGGATTCCACACACTCCATTCTCTTATCAGTGCTGACAGGTAGAGAAGTAGGTGCTGCTGAATGCAGCAGGATGTGAACAGTACGTTCTTTTGGTGCTTCGCGGTAAAATGTTAATGGTGCTAGCACAATCAAACTGTACGCTCTTCTTTTGTTTAATAGCTGCTGCTAATGCTAGCTACCCAGTACTTTGCCTCTTAATTCCTCACATGGCTGTTTTTATTTTTCCAGGAAAAAAAAGAAAAAAAAACTATAGATTCAATCACTCCAATGTTATTAAATTGAACAGTTGATTAAAATATTACTTTACACAATAAAATTGTTCCCGTTTGTGAAGTCTTAACTATCTGGAGTATGCTCAAATTATTTTTAGTTTTAACACCCTCTTTGCCATATTTGGAGCCCAGCAGTGTCTCGAGCTAGGAGGCCTTGGCATCAGCAGCTGCCAATGTGTCCAATCTTTTTCATGCCCAGCCAAACCCCCCACATTCCAGCTATAAAATCCCATCTCTCTCCTGTGGACCCGAGAGCTTGGCATTCACGTTACAGCTCCCAAGCAGCCAAACTCTGGATCCTCGCCACCTCCTTGTTGAGAAAATGAGTTTGAATAGACAGAAATGGGGGGGGGTTTAAATGAAAGTAGAGGCATTTTATTTGCAATGACCCCCTTTCATCCACCCTTGGGGTATTGGACTGTGTGAATGGGCTGGTTTGTTATCCGGGTGACCAAACATGGCACTTGAATGTTTATCTTCACAATGACAAAGTTTGAAAGAGCCAAAGACACTTAGTGAGGAGATGGACCGTGAACTAGTCAAGTGCCCTGTTCTGTTCCGTCTCTGCTAAACACACAGCTTTGGCTTCACTGCAGCCTTGGCTATTGAACTTCTTTTAATACATTGCGTGCTTGTGCCAGCCACTATGGGACAATAGTAGAGTCTAACTATTGTTAAATGTGCTGGGAACCTTTTACAGAAAGCATCGCGCTACGAGAACTCACAGTCGAAGGACAATAATCTTGAGTAGAGAAAATATTTCAGTTTTCAGAGTTGCATGCAATTAAGTTGCACTAGGAAAAAGCTTTTTAAAACTTCTTTGCAACACAGTTCATGCAACAGCCAACCAAAATTCCAATATTATAGCACATGCCTTTCATTTGGGTAAGACCTAGACTGATGTGTCAAACTATTACAAGGGTCAAAGGTTAAAACACGTTTCCAAGGTGAATTTGTGTTTCCTGGGATGGCGAAGGCATGTCCCGAGTCCCGCCCTACTCTGCCGCTGATTGGCTTACCCTGGTATTCTTACCCTAACAATATCACTCCTCATTCTTAAAAATAACCAATCCAACCAAGGAAGGCAACCAGTACTAGCCAATCAAAAGGCAGAATAGGGCGAGTCATGCCTTTGCCATCCTTGGAAATGCAAATTTGCTTTTCCAAGAATGTTTTTTTTTTTTAAGTTGAGATATCTAGGAAATCAGTTAATTCTTGAGTTACCTTAGTAGCTGGTGTTTGCTGCACTTAATGACATGATGGCATACTAGGCCTTTTTTCTAAAAAGCTGTGTGAACCCTAAATTGTATCTATTGAGGCAAGCAAGTTGGGTGTATGATTTAACTTCACAAAAGGGCATTCAGAGAGAAACCAGCTTTACATTAAAGCAATGCAAGGGACTGTGTTGGTGGGGGCATGTTGTTTCTGGTACCTGAGACATTACACACAATCCTGGAAAGCTGATTTGAGTGGTAGGTCTAGGAGTTTGAATCCGACGCCAAAGCACTACACAGCGACTATAATAGTATGAGACAGGATTTTACAACTCTGGAAAGTTATCACAGTCGCTAGAAATACAGTGTTCATGTTACAAAGTAATCTAGCAGGAATGTGCACTTGCACATATTGCTGCATTGCATTACAGAAAAAAATATAGCCAATTTGAACTCTTTTGCATTTCTTTGTCGGAGCCTTCTGCATTGGCACCCCTGCTGAGCCAAATCAGCGGTCACATTCAAATGGGTGTGTAGGTTGTGATTTTTTTTTTTCCCCCCCACATAGTGATTCTAAAGCATCCATCTGTACAATAAATCCCATTCTCTGACCTCATTTATGGAGTCACTCTCAAAACCAACTGTCAGAGGACAGTGGCCAGACAAAGTAAATTAGTGAAAATAATCCGACAAACTACAAAAATGTACGTATAAGGAGTCTACAGGAAGAAAACTGCATTTAAAGTATTCAGATTCATTTATTTAATTCCCTCCACAGATCTCGATGCCCCAACTGGAAAATCAGAAAGCTCATTATGAAACTGGTGCTTTGATCAATCATTATTTTTCAAGTTCTGTCAAAACGTAGTATGCACATGTCTCAATTTCTTTGCCCATTTGTTTGTCATGCAATAGGAGGATGTCCTGTATGACTCTGAGAACTGTAAGGTAAAGACAATGAATGAATGAATGAATGAATGAATGGTCAGTGGTGTCTGGAGTATTGCCATTAAGGGAAAGACATTGATTTGACTGAATGATCATTTTCATAGCTGTTGGAGTCAACAAAACCTGAAAAGTGATTATCAACAGAAGAGAATATAATAGAAAATACCAACAGAAGGTAATTTGAGCAAGATCATTCTCAACAACATAATAGCTGACACAATTTGTCTCATCTAGTTCACAAAGTCAGTGCCTGTGCAGCTTAGTATGCCATTGATTAACGCTGCAGCTCGGTGTGCATACTGCTGCCTGCATTAATTGGCTCTTTGATTAGCTAAAACTCAAGAGTCAATGTCTGGCCTACAAGCAAAAGTGGATCGATGTGTCCTCGTGGAGAATTCATAAACTGGGAGAAAAGCATCGGGAGAGCTGTTCCCAGAGCTGGAAAAGTGGAGTTCTACGTTACAAATGTGGCTAGAAATGAGCACTTCTATCACTGTATCATAATATTACATCATGACCCCCCATGTAATTCCAGGAAAAGTTGCTTTCTAATTATGGGGAGCAGGTTTTTCCAGATGCAGCGTTGGGATTTGTAACCAAAACCTCAAAGCATACCAGCACACTCTCATTCATTACAACTATGAATGTTGGGGTGACAACAAAAATTCAAGCTGTGCTTTGACTTGCTCGGCTCCACTGAGAGAAAATAAAAATCTGAAAAATTTAATTAGGACTATAGCTGGCAACGGAATGGAGACAATAGGCGTTTCATGCCACCTCTCACAGCACTGCTTAAATCCCCCAAAAAATCTAAACATTGTGACGCACCCAGTAAACACAATCTTAGTCAGCATGAACAAATATTATTACCAAAACAACCAATATAATAATGGCAGCAAAATAGTATATTGTCTAAACACAAATCCAATTTGGAGGCTTGTAAAATCCAAAGTGCACAAGCCAGCCTTTATGACCTGTTATAAAAGACAACTGGATTTGCGTGCTGTCTGAACAAAGCAAAGCAGTCTAATAGATGTTTACTGGAGATTTGATCATTTTTGGAAAACCACAGAAGGAATGTGTCTAGTCAACAGGATCACAGTCACTTAGAAACCACACTGTTTTGGAAAATTCTACACACATGCAGTGCTAAAGGGAACTTTCATTTAATTATCTTGACAGATAATTCAACTATTTAAGTGCCATCTGAACTGCAAAAGCATCACAAATTATGTTGCATCGGCCAAGTCGGGGTGCAACCAACAAATATCCATTTCCTTAAAGCTACATTGTGTAAGAATTTCTCCCATCTAGCGGTGAAATTGTATATGACAACCAACTGATTACTACATTACTTTCTAGCCCTTCCTCCTACGGTGGCCGAACCCGAAATTAGCGCTCTCCATCGTTTACACGCAGCTGTTCTAGCCACGCCAATATTAACTTTGGTCTAGTTGCTTTGCCTGTCGCGTTGTTTTAATTCTTTTTCTCTTCCCTGGCGAGTAATCTCCCCCTTGCATTCGTCACGGTGCCAATAGGTGTAAGAGGGCGAAATGCGGAGGTATGTCCCTCTTTGGCTAATGTATTTTAAAGATGGAGGCGCTACATGGCTGCCGTCATTTGAGCGAGTCGCTCGTATGTATTCTAAATGGGAGATTCTACGCTTACGAGAATACTTTGTTTAATTGCTGGAAGTAATTACACATGAATGAGTACATATTTGTGAAAGAACAAAGGGTTTTTGCTAATAATCAACTCAAAAAATTACACAATGTAGGTTTAAGAATGTATAGACATTATTCTGACTTTGGTTACTGAGTAGATTGAGTCATGGGCTTAATACACAGTGACTCCTAGCTTTTAAAAAGTGCTGTGGGTGGTTTATTGATCAATCTCTGAGGTCAATGCGTGTGCGAGTGTGTGTGTGTGTATGGGGCAGGCAGTATTTATCTGTGCTGATGTTAGAAGAATAGAGACGAAGTGATGGCTCAGCCTGAGGGGACAGCTCCAGCTCAATCTTGAAACAAGACATGTAGAGAAGGCAAGCGACCATGTTGGAAGCAAATGCCATTCACTTTAAGAAGCATTGTCCCCTGGGATGCACCTCTGAAGGCCGGGCACATCTACCTGTGTGTGCCTGGCTGTCTGCCTGTCTAAATACTGCATTAGAAGTGACATAGGTATTTGTATCTGCCTCTTGAACCTCCTACATGTGTTTCTTTTAAATTCTATTTGTGAGTAACGACATGTAGGAGTCGGTATGCGAACCCTGCTCTTAATGTTGCACTTCCTACACCGTAAAAAAAATAAAATGCTGCCAGTGAACGTAATCCAGGCAGCAACAACTGTATGTGCCCAATCAACAACATACTGTATACTGTAAACAAATTAGGAATATGTACATTTCTTTAGGAGACAGGGTTGCATGCGCACATATTCCTACAGTATGGTCGTGAAGATGATTTCCATTTCCTTGCATTGCATCAATCAGCATTTATCAAATAAGTAGAGTGATAGCTGCCTGTCCTACGTCTGTCATTCAAATACTCAGATGAAGGGGTAGGAGTAAAAAAAAAAAAAAAAAAAAAGAAGAGTGTTTGACGATATATGCTCTAGCCAATCTTGATATCCACAAACCTATATTAATGAGGAGTAACTTTATCAATTTGAGAGTGATTGCAGGTTCCAGTCTTGGGTTTTGAGTCGTAAAAGATGAGACAAACCCTTTATTTACATTTGGATCACGGATGCCATTAAATAAGTCCTAACCCTACTAAAATAGATGCTTTATTAAAATCACAGCTAAGCCCAATAGACTTGATTAATAATTCAAACCATTAATGATCTAACTGAGACCATCATTTATTCCATTTATAATTCATGGCTGTCTTATACTGTAGTCACACTGCCATCACATTGTACGAAGCCCCCTCCCCATCTTCATACAAAATGCATGTCCTTTGATTAATATTCCGACTTTCGATTCCTCTTTCATAGTCATCTATGATAGCTAACATCTCTGATCATGGCCACAGATGATAAGCTTTTTATATTCACTATAAGCAAAGTGAGATGTGCCCACTTCCTACCTTTTATATGTATGTGTGAGTGAGTGTGTGCACTCTCCCTGTCACAAATGATGGCAGGTTCATAAATCTGAATATTTTCTCACTGCCAGATGGACTAATAATACATTGCATTACCCCACACACACACACACATACACACACACACACACACACACACACACACACACCAAGAGCAGGGGAGGTCGGAGAGACTGACTTTCACTTATAACTTATTCAAGCTTCACGCTGTCATTCGGCACACCTGGGAAAAAGTCAATTTTTTTTCACTGTGGGAAGGCTTATCTAAAGCAGCAGTATAGGACTTTAAAATAACAACTTGCTTTTCAAAACATCCTCACATAGTTTTTACGTTTAAACTGCCACCCGTTGATTGAATCATTGCACTGGATTGAATTCGCCTGAAAGGTCACCAGTTCTTCTGTTTTTTTTTTTTTTTTTTTTTTTGTGTTTTTTTTTTTTTAGTTTGATTTTAAACCGCTTCATATTTTTTTATTTTTTTATTTTTTAGACTGTGATTATACTGATGTTTTTTTTGTTTTTTTTTTTGCTTTTGAATAATGGGGTATACTTTGGAATGTTGATAATGATGTGTGTGAAATACAAGCAGAGCATTGTGGAGAGATATGTTCATGTACTAATTGGAGGGCTTCACATTGAAAATAATGAGGACAGCAGTTTGAATATGACTGTACTTCACAGGAGAATATAGAGGACATAATGATCTTCTTTCTCCCACGAACTCCACATATATTTTAAATTAGATTTGCTTTTACCCCGGGCTCAAAGGAAGAGAAGTGAAGAGAATTTTCTATGGCTCATCACACCCTTATTTCACTCAATACAACAAGGCAGCTATACTGCACTTTACTCTGTGTGAGAATTTTAATAGATAATGTAGCGACGCCTGAAATAGCACATTAGCTTGAAGACTCAGCCGTGTGTGACAGTGACCGCCTGAGAGCCCTGTTGATGCTACTCACGAGGTGCATGGTATCCACTGACTTATTACATGCAGTGGATTCGCAATTGCATTGTGTTAATTAAACATGCGAGAATTTAATCTAGATATTGATTGATTGGAATAGGTAATGATAAAGCAGGTCAAATAATCTTACCGCTTTTGCACTTTAAAAAAAAAGTACTGAAAAATTAAGCCATTGTGGAAGTGGCAAAAACTGCAGTTCCTCCAATGGCCACATGAGGCTGCTTTCAAAAGCGAGTAAATCCTTACAGACCCCCCATGCCCAACTTTACAAAAGGTCATCAGCTTTGTTGACCTTAATACAGAGCTTTAGCATTGTTTGGACCCTTTACAAACAGCAGACACACTGCATGAAAAGTGGGATTTCCGTCCCCGTAAATGCCTGTAAACGCCCGGAAATCCCCCTAATTTTCGGCAGTTATCGACAATTTACAGGCTGCGAACGTCACGTTCGTCTGTGCCACATATTGTCGGAAACGAACCATGACGTATGTGGAGACCCCCCGCGGAGGTGTTAATGTATCTAATTAGAATATGAATAGGCGCCTGGCCAGAGAACGTCTGGCCTGGCTGGAATTTCCTCACTCAGGATTGGATGAAACCACTACTTTTAAACAAGAAAAATCTCTCGTGATTGGTTGACAGGTCTGTCACGGGTTAGGCTATTGGTCAACCTGGGCCATTATTATTATAATAATAAAATTATTTATATATATATATATATATATATATATATATAAATAATTTTATTATTATAATAATAATAAAATAAATAAATATATATTTATTTATTTCATATATGCTATGTAGTATATTCATGTCATTATTATCATAGTTAAAATGATTTGCCAGGAACGTGCTGTTTATTCAAAGATAGAGCTTTATTGACACAAAACACAAACGCAATCAGAAAAAAAAAACTATGTACAAAGCACGAGAAGCAGCACCGTCCACATCTAACCCGCGGCCGGCTCGGAGCTGGAGGTAACCGGCAGAATTCGGTCCATTTAGCAGACGTCTGTGGTGCGTTGTCCTGTATGTCTATGGTGGCGCACTTCCAAATGCCCACCTCACCCGCAGCCAGCACTGTCTCGCATCCAGCAGCTGTAAAATCAATCAATAAAGACAATCAGTACTGCGTGATATTTATTTATGGACACAACACACCTATGAATGCACCTAAAAAATATTCACATTGACCAAACGGATCTAATCTTACCATCTTTTCTTCTCGACCGACTCCAAGCTGAACTCTTCACAGCTTCTGCCCGCGATGCCACATCTGGTTGTTTCTAGCTGAAGCTCCTGCGTGCTGTCTCGTAATGTGTCTTACAGGCAGCTGGAAAACAATGAAATGAGAGTGGTATGAATAAAAAAACATAAGTCACAGTAAAATTAAACATGGAAAGATGAAAAAGTAAAAATTACTTACACACAATGGCGTCATTATCAGCGTCATGTAAATCTGGACTTGCAGACAGCTCCGAGCAAATATAGGTCACAGCCTCGTTATGAGTCGAGGTTAGTCTGTGAAAAAAATAAATAAAAAAACTATGGTTAAGATCGGTATCTATTAACGTATCTATGTCCTTATACAGAAGAGTTAATGAAATTCATTAAATGAAAGCATATTCTTTAAATCTTACCCTTGCTCCGGTTCGTAGCGCCTGCTACAGTTTGTCTCAGAGTTGTGAAGACGGCGACTGCTTTCTGAAAATTACGAGACAAGAAAAATACACTTTTATAAAACAACTCACCCGCTCAGCTCTGCCTCAATAATGAATGGCGCTGAAAGCAGCCACAGCTCTGTGCTGCTCGCGTTTAAACTTGGTGGGGTTTAAAACATTACTGCCAAGTCTAAGTAGCCTGTTTAACATCCAAAGACAGTTACTGTACGATCAAGAGTTAATAAACAGTACAGACTAGCTCGCCGTTTCATTAATAATCATATACTTACGTTGTCTTCTTTTCTGTGAGCGCATCTTTGGAGCCCCGGAGGAGACATGGAGGAGAGAAAAAACGCTCCAAACGTCTTGAACAACTCCTGTGTGTTTCCAAGTTAAGTTTGACAGAGTGTACCGACAACTCTTTTACCATTTGGCCTGAAATATTCCCATGTTTCGGAAGTTTTTGCTCCAACTCTCAGTTATCTCCCATGTCCCGCCGATTTTTTTCAAATGGAAGCAGTGAGGGCGGGGCAGTATGATAGAGAGACCGTGGAGCAGATTAACCAGCGGGCGCGAACAGCGCACCCACTGGTGTGGAGGTGAATTACAGTGAGTTATAATGGATTACTGGGAAAGTTTAATAACAATAGGACTATTGAAGTCTGGATTATGAGGCCATTTCAGCAGAGCCAACAGCTTCATATGCCATGGACATGTGAATATGGTGCTGAATTTGCCAGTATTTTAAGAAGAGAAATGGTTGGGACCTTGTCATGCAATGACAAAGCTGATATGCTTTATGTGAAGCCCAGTGTTTTGGTGTCAGCAGAAAGACTTCTCTTAGAAAACTGTACAGTGGAGCCTCTGTCTCCATTCCACCAGACAGTGTTGGATGAGCAAGACCAAAGAAAGGCCACTGTAGTCATGACACTATGCACAGTGGTTGAGCTCGAGGAGACTGCGAATGAATCATGGAATGCACATTTTACCTTTTGTGGCAAAGCCTGTAAAACTAATTGTTGAAATAAATTGTTTTGTGTATCTTTTTTACATAACATTGGTCATTGCTAATGATATACAAAGTAATTAATCTAGCATACTTTCATTAAATAAATCAATTCAAGCTAAAATTGAAGAGTCTACAATTAGGCTATACTGAGTCTGATCTATTTTAAGAGATTTTCTTAAAATTAAGTTAATACCTTTTAGAAAAATGTCACCTGGGGTAAAACTCCCCCTGCTGCTACCATGATTTGCATTTGTATAGCTCACAGCATTTTCATTTACATGTGAAAGCCTCCCCTAGAATTAGAGGGAGGGGGGGTCATGGGGGGACAACTGCCAAGCAAGGCTCACGTCAATTTCTGACAATTTACGGCAGTTTTCGGTGTTGCCTGTAAATTGCCGTGTACAGCCGACAGCCGTAGTTCCACGACAATCTACAGTGCCGAATACTGACGAAAATCCCACTTTTCATGCAGTGACAGGTCAGGAGAATACACTGATTAGTAGGTCTGGGTAGCTACTGATATGGTACTGTACTATGGGTACCCACACCAAAATGAAAAAATTCGATTTCTTACTTTAAGAAATCAAACACATTTTTCTACAACCACTTGTTATTAAATGTTCCAAACGTGACACCTCAGCCAGTTCCAATCGCTGATGAGGAAGGGCGTGAGATGAAGTTGAAAGCTCCAGAAAAGCTAGCAGGCTTTTGTTAACTCTTAAAAGCATTTTTCTTATAACAAGTGATGATTTTGAGTCTTCTTGGGGATTATGTCGAGTTGTCATGGTGTGCCAGCTGGTGTGGGTTCGTGTCGAGGGCGAGCAGCTAGGAGGTGACTCTTCAGTGACAGTTTTAGGACACAGTTTTAGGCCTGCTGACAGCTAATGATGATGCTGCCTGACACCCAGAAACATACACACAGACGGACACGCATATATATATATATATATATATATATATATATATATATATATATATACATATATATATATATACACACACACACACACACACCCTTGCATGCATTGATTTGTGTGTACGCTTTTGGGCATGTAAGTGTCTGTGTGCTTGACCGTGTATGGGTCTATTTGCATTGATGATGTCGCACTGAATTTCTTCGGTGTGACAGAGAATGCCCTTAAACCATTGCTGCTGGTGAATGCGTCAGATTCAGATGTGTGCGTTTGTGTGCATGCATAATGTACCAAAATTGCTACTGGATGCGCCAAATTTGATCTAAAATCTGACAAAGAACGCCCTTTCTTGCTTTATGTCCTGGATGATGATGTTTTTAATCTCATCCACTTTGATGTCATGGTCGAAAGGAGCAGGCAGGGTAAAGATGTTGATGACTACTGTTGATTCAGAGTTGTTTTATTACTCACTCTGATCTCAGTTGCCTCATGGTCCTTGTTACATATTCACAAACAGCAGTGAATGAAAATATTTCTGTTGATCGGCTGACTGGTTAGATTCCCTGACTCACAATGGCATTTGAAGTAATGCGCGCAATGTTCCGTGCCCTTTTTTTAAAAGAATCTTATGGCCTGTACACTTTTGAAGCACCGGAGGGAATGTTTCTGACAGTTCACATACACAGATGGACATGATTGCGCACACGCACACGCACACACACACACACACACACACACACACACACACACACACACACACACACACACACACAATCCCTGTTTTTCAAGTATTGAATCACTAGTGATAATGAGTAGTCTCAACTACTCTCAGTGGGCATATTTAAAAAAAGGGTCAGCTCACCCAAACTACAAAATAAAAATACTCCTAGTTGATTATATACAGACTGTTTTAAATGTTCAGTTCCCTGATGATTTACTACACTGCATACCAAAAAAATCTATTTAAGAGAAAATAGTGCAGCTACATTTACGGTTTATTACCTAGACTTCTTTATCTCTCCCGCTCTCCCCATCCCTCTTCCTCCATCTCTCTTAATCTGTCCGTCTTGCTCCCCCTTCCATCTTAAAATCTGTTTTCGGGAGCCTCTCTTGAATTAGTTTCTCTCTGATTAGATCGGTTCATTCACAGATGTCACTTGACAGAGACAGATAGCTCCCAGACTCAACAACAGAATCTCCTGAACTAAACACAAAAAGCTCCTTTCCTACTTTCCTGCCTGTGCTCGGCTGGTACCAGCTGTACATCTTCCCCTCGCTGATTAAAGCCAGCGCTTTACTGTCCGCATGTGAACTCACTTAGAAGGCCAGAGGTCAGTTGGAGGGGAAATGTGTTTGGAATTTTTCCAAAAGGGGGCCTTAGCTGGGATTACCGAATTGCTTCACAAAAGGTCACAATTTCACACAATTGAGACCCGACCACACTCTGTGGCAAATGTATATGTCAGCTCTACAGAATATCTCCCAGCCTCTCATGAGTCATGCAATATGAATGTATATCTAATGTACTGTCCAAGACAGTCATCAGTGACTAGGGATGGGTTTAAGACATTGTATATCTAAAGTCCTAAAGATGCCTCTGGAAGATAATTTGCCGATGGAGCTCATGGTGGTTTTACTGTAAATTTTGTGGGTGTTTGGATCGAAAGGATGCTGATTTTGCATAGATTGAGACCCATTCAAGTGCTGTGGTCACGTGTCCATCTGAACATATGTGAGCTGTAAATCCTGCAAATCGCGGACTACCCACAGCGTCGGGGCCCTCTGCAAAGGTCTCGGTCGTAACCTTGTCGTGCTTTATCCCCGTAATGGTCTCACCCCGAGAGAGGAGACCGTCTCCACCGCATTCCACGCATTCCTGGTTGTTAAAAATAAGTCCTCTCTAAACTCAGTAAAAGGCAGCTTTCTTAAATTCAAAGAGCTGCCATGGAAAGGTTGGAAAATCAAAGGGCAAGAGAAGTCCACCCCCTACATTTCATAAATAAATGAGCTAAAGGTATAAAGCAAACAATAAAAACACGTTTAAAGAGGTTTTACTAGCTTTAACGCCACAGCATCTTTTATCTTTTCTTTGCTTGATTTCTTCGGGGGCATTGAAAAGTTACAATAAAACCTGAGTAAAATCAAAATACGCAAAATAACAGCATTCCATACACAAAAACCTCGCAGGATCGTTTGTTAAGAGAAAAACAAAACCACAGTGTCATCATCTCCTTTGGCTATATTTCTGTGCAGAAATCTTAAAAGATAACTACATGTCCATTGTGCGTGTCAAATTAGGATTCTGAACTAAATACCCCCAATCTCTACTTGCACAATGTCATTTGGAGCACAATCGTAATATCACCAGGGGCAAGGCGGGAACATATAGTTCAAGGTGAAAAACTCGACTTTGCGGTGTTGAGGTAGAGGACGCTTGACAAAGCGCCAGCCGCTTCCTCTGCTGGGAGACTTGAATGAATGAAGAGGCCTTGTGTCTGTGTGCTTTAATTCTGAAGAGTGCTATTGGATAACTTCCAAGGGGGAAAAGAATAACTTGCAAATGCAAGCACTGTACAGTATCTCGATCTACATTCTGGCATCGATGAAATAAGATAAGTTGAGCCTGTATTCTCCACAACGGTCTCCCTGCAGGTTAAACTTTGAATAAAATACGAAAATTGACTTTTTTTTTTTTTTTTTTTAAAACGGTGGTCCACATGTGATGTGATTTCTATAGTTGCAGTGCTCTTATGGCTGCCATACTTTTTGCATTAAAACGCTGACTTAAGGCAACAACAGCACACATCTTTCTGACATCGGAGGGACTGTGTTCAACAATTTCGGTATCCAACATTTGCCCACCTTATGCATTGATTGGCCAGTTGTGTGGAGGTGAGAAATGAAGCAGGGTTATAGGATCTCTCTAAAACGTGCGTGCCATTATCGCCATGTTTAATAAAATGATTGCACCTTGCTCCTCTCTGTGACGAGCAGCTTGTCACTGCAACTTTGAGTGTGGCCATTGAAAGCAGGTATAACCTCTCCTTTCATGTGGCTGGAGCTGTGCCTTCATAGTCTAGTTGGTTACTTAGAGCTAGAGCTTTATTTTCAGTTCTTTATTTTCATTGTTTTTTTATATTTAAAAATCAAGCTTCGGCATGAAAATCAAATTACCAACCCTAAATCATTTATTTTGTTCATAAATTCAGCCTTTTAGTGGTCTATCGTAATCTCTAACAAGATGCTGTAGTTTGACTGGCTTCGAAAGAGATGAGGGGAAGAGATCACTTTCAAAGAATGTGAAAGGGTTTTTGGGTAAAATGTTGATTATTTCCCTTTCAAGCCATATGCAATTGTATCAATCTACTGGTAGCTAATTTGTAAGTGAAAATGAAGAGTATTACTCACATGCTTGAAAATGTGATCTTCAGACATACATTCTGATTTCACAACGCAACATACATATTCATTCTCAGTAATATCCATCCATCCATCCATCCATCCATCCATCCATCCATCCATCCATCCATCCATCCATGTCAATGCACAACTATGTATGTGCCTATATTTTCCTTCTTGCTGGGGTGAGGGAACACTTCATGTCTTGGGAGACTAGTAGACTGTTGAGAAAGTTAGCGGTCTTGCTCTTGCCGGGAACTGACCCTAGATGGAAACTCTTTCCCTTTCCTTTTCCAGAGAAGCATTCTTAAGGAGCCACCTCACCCCGACTGATCCCACTCCAACCGCCAGAAACACACACAGCCACAATCCCCACAACAGCGCACACATCCAAATACTGTACATGGACACACACAGGGTACCAACCATCCACCACGAAAAACTATATGAAACATGCCATCTACACCCCTGCTAATAGCCATCTAGCACATTATGGTATTTGTTTAACATACCTCCATGATCATTGGAATTTGTGATTTTTTTAAACTTCAGGGAAGAGAGTCAAAGTGGTGAAAGAACATTTGAAATTGACCTTACAGGAATTCCAAAACACTTTATCTAATTGAAAGGTCTGTCAGGGCATGGCTTTTCAGTGGTGCATTCAATTTTGGACACGCTTTCTGGAACTTATCAGACCCAAACAAACCGTTCCATTTGATGCACACAACTTAATTTTGGGCCAAAAGGCCATTTCTGGCTCTAGGATCATGCAGTCCTGGATACAGGAAGGAATTAAACCCATAGCTCTTTGCGAAGTAAGAACCATGTCCTACACTTTCAACAACAGGACTCACTCCCCTAGGGCAAAATGTTAGGGATTATTTGGGATATAGCAACCATTGAACAGCCAGCTTAAAGCTTTCACATCACATGGACTGTAAAGTTCAGAAATTTTTTTTTAGGGCTGATGATTCTTTTTTTCCTCTCTTTCAGTTATGTACAATTGGCAGGACTGAGAGCACCATCCACAGTGAATAAGACATGACTGGGAGGTATGCAACGGGACGGCTGGTGCCTGCTAAGGATTTCTGATCAAAGATTGCAGTTTTGGTGGGGCAGCTTGCCTTGTGTGGGAGGGTAAATGACTGACTCGAGATTAATTTAAGCTTCTTTCCTTGTGGGCCGCATAAAAAGGGGGGGGGGGGGTTGTTTTATGAGTAGCAGCCAAAACAGCTGAAGTTTCAAGGTAGAGACAGCCGGGAGACATTAACAATTACAAAGGCCAATCGCTGCTGAGGACGTGTCATGGATGCAGAAGTGGAGACAGATGAACGTTTTTAATTAGTAAATAACAGTTCCAAAGCACCAACTCCATCGGTACGACTACGACTCAAATCTACTACATCTTTGCTTTGAGTTTCTCTAACAGAAAGGCTGTTTTCACTTGCTCATTAATTGCAATCAGTTCAACGTTGCCATTTTGAAGTGAATGGAATATGTACATAGTTTAACGTGAAGTTTAACGTGACTGCACTTTTGGGGACTGGCTTTATTTGTTCGTGCTGGGCACAAGACATAACTTGGCTATTAATTGAACACCAGATTTGAGAACAAAATGGTAAAAGGTGTAAAGATCACAGTGAGGTCCTTTTACTCCAATGCAAGATGTAACTTGGGCTTTGGACTGCCTCCATGTGTACTGTACACATGTCCACATACGAGTCTGCATGCAAGCGAGCATATGCGCAAGAACAAGTACACATGCACACAAACACACAGATCTTCTATATGACACATCGGACTGCAAACACACTTGCACACAGCCGGCCCAGGCTCCACCCCCAGTAGTTCAGTGATTGGCCTACTTAGAGGCAGGGCAGCCCACTGGCAGATTTGAATACAGGGTAACAGAGAGGGAGGGATGGACATAGAGGAAGAGGGGAGGGGAGCTAGAGAGGAGGGTGGTGCACTAGTTTGTCCCCTGCTCTCTCTCTCTCTGTCTCTCTCTCTCTCTGCCGGGTCAGGATGGAAAGGCTTACACAGGCAGGGGAGGAAACATGTCATGAGAGGTGATGACATAGCCACGGAGACTCATCCACATCCTCACTGACTCCCAAGTTCTCTGCATGCCGCCACTGCCGTCGCTTCTGCTGCTGTTAGCGCGTCCCACAGAGGAGAGAGAGAGCCAAAGATAGCCTCCACTCGCTCCCCACCTCTCTCTCTCTCTCTCTTCCTCTCTTTTTCACTTTGTTTGTGGATGATGGGATTTTAATCATGTGGAAGGTAAGAGGAGTGGAGGAGCTCGTTTTGTTCTCTTATTCAGACTATTATAAGGGGCCTGTCTCTGTGGGAGTTTGCGTTCCTCTTAGTTTACTTAAGTCTGCGAGTCCCTGGGGGATTCCCGCATGCTTTCACCCTCCATCTCAGCTCAGATTGTATTCTCAGTGGAAATGAGGAGTGGAAGCGTTGAGTGCCAGCATTACTGGAATGATAATGATAGAGCAGTGGGTTCGGGACTCAGCCAATGAGTGCTGGGGAGCCATCTGTATCATGGTCTAGAAGAAACATCAGCAGAAACAGTTGCTGAATAAACATTTATAACAAGGTGTCTGTTTTTACTATGTTGTGTAAATGATTTTGAATGAGTGGTTTATTCTGGATTGCTTTAAATGCATCAGTCTTTGACTTCTGAGTCAGCTTTACAGAAACTTTAATTTTGCGTTTTATTCTCCATGTTTAGCCCCTAAGACATGCCATCAACTATAGATTTTGTGAAATGGTTATATTCTTTTGTGAAATTTGAATCTGATTCTTAAGAGGTTTCACAGGTGTTGACTGTGACACATTTGAATATTGACCCAAAAAACACATTAAAGTGTGTGTGTGTGTGTGTGTGTGTGTGTGTGTGTGTGTGTGTGTGTGTGTGTGTGTGTGTGTGTGTGTGTGTGTGTGTGTGTGTGTGTGTGTGTGTGTGTGTGGTGACGTCGCATGTGAGAGTCTGTTTTGTGTGACCCAATTTCAAAGAGCCACTGTGTTTTGGTGGTTGCTTAAAGCCCAAGATACACAAAGAGAGGAGACAGTGCCTTAAGGGATGCTTAAAATGTGTGTGTACTTGAGTGCCGTGCGAGGGTGTGTGAATATAAAACGGCTTAAAAAAAATAAGGTCCTGAATGGTCTTTCTTACAGGAGGAAGTCTATCAGTTTGACAGGAGAGGACATATTTAGCTGGATGGCAATTTTTTTCTAAATTAAGTGCGTTTACTTGAATGTAAATTTAACATCCACATGAGTGCATGCTATACACTCTGCATGTTATTTGTCATGTACAATTGTGTGTTTTACTGAATCCTCCCAGAGGTCAGGTTATTCAATATCATAGCATCTCCTGTGTGCTGAGGCATGTTAACAGTATCTGAGCATGTGGGGTGTGTGTGGGTGTGTGCGCAAGTGTCTCGTGGGTGCCAAAGCGTGTGTGTGTGTGTGTGTGTGTGTGTGTGTGTGTGTGTGTGTGTGTGTGTGTGTGTGTGTGTGTGTGTGTGTGTGTGTGTGTGTGTGTGTGTGTGTGTGTGTGTGTGAGACAGCTGGCTGCCACAGGCTCAATGCTACTACTGATCCTTCTCACCTGCTACGGGTCACAGGGATCAAGGAAATCCAGGTTCAGTGTTTGATCTGCGCAAAAACAGGAAACTTAAGGAACAAAGTCTGCTATACTCTAACTGCAGTTTGAAGTACTAGATTAAGGAATGATGCGTGCAACTTTGACCAAAAGCAAAGCCAATGCATTAAATAGAAGCATGTGCGACTTTTGTGGCAGCTTTCTTAGATTTAACTCCCAGTACTGCACATTTTTGTACTAAGTTTTTGAAAAGGCTTGTAGAACACTAGCAGATTTGACCTACAGTACAGCGACTGTGTAGATCACATATAGGGCTTTGCTCCAAAAAAAAGACAACAAAAAAAACAAACTCCAATGTATCCATAAAAAGTTTAACTTTCAGTCCATAAAAGTTTGCCATATCCCACATTTGCTTTGACAAATAGCCTAGGAAGTACAAAACAGCTTTGTCGGATGTTTGGTTTGTAGTTGTCACGATGCCGACCGATATAGCAACAATAGTATTGTTGCCGTTTCTTTTCCTGTCCCCCCCCCCGCCCCCTGACATGTTTCTGTGGCATTCTCAGCCTGGGCGGGCTTGAGAAAAGCATCTTAGCTCTCAGATGCTTCTGGGTTTGTTTTTTCCACCTGAAGATTGACTGTGGGAACCACGCAGACAAATATAGGCAAGGCGGTATTGTCATTTCATTTCCTGCATGATGCACATCTGTCAGTTTGTTTAGACTTGGTAGGAGGGAAAGGTGCACTCGTTTTGCTCGGAGTGTTGCTTTAAATCAGAAGGGGAAAAAAAAAAAAAAACGTTGCCGTTTGCCGATAGCATTAGCCACCTACATTGCCCCCTAAATATCCTGTTATCTCACCAGCGTGTAGCTTACATGATGAAATGGGGAGGGTGTAACTCAGTAGACCCTTATCTCTCTCTAATTGGTTAATTTGATCTTCAAAGTGTCAGCAGTCTCCCACTTCAGATGCTTGAGGGGAAAACTGCTAATTGCTATCTAAACATCCTTCAAAAAAAAAAAAAAAAAAAGGACAAAGACAGACTGGAATACTTTTTTCAATTATCCTCCCCAGTTTCCAGTTCAGTTCATTTTATTCACCCTAGTGCGTTCAGCTTGTGCAGTCCTGTGGAGAGGATAAGTGGTTCCTCAAACAGAAGCCTCTACAGTAGGCTGCCTTACACATTTCAAGTGTGGTGTTGCCCAAAACTTAACTTTTTTATCTCTCATTCCGTCCAGTTTGGGCTGCATGCTAATTTAAGAGATGAAAAGCAGAAAAGCACCAGATTTCGCTTTACTAAACGCTTGCTCCAGCAAAAAAGGCTCCAACACTGGTTTCTGGTATAATTTGCAATACACTTAATTGATGTTTTTGTTTGTTTTTTGAGTGCATTTGTGCATCATATTTCAAACTACACCACAGTTATTCTGAGTCTCATAACTTTCTTGCAGAACTCACTGCACTGCATGAAAAAAATGTCCTCAAAACCAAACCAAAGCTCGCATCCTTTGAAGTCTTTGACAAAACAACGTGACCTTCTACAGTTTAATCCTTCAGAAGCAAAATAATCACTAAATTCTTTGAGAGACGCTCTCAGATAAACAACCTTTCACAGGTGACAGACACACCGCCGCTTTAGTTATTCTCCTCTCCAGATTGGGAGTTTGAAGATTTGTCGCAGCCATTTGATATGCGCCGAGGGATTTTGTTTATTCTGCTGCAGGCCGGTAGATCTTAAAAAGTCAGATCACATCATTTTGGAATATCTGCCACGTGAGGGGCCTCTGGAATTCAATATCATCATGTTTTTTTTGACATTCCTTCCCTTCGGATTCAATGTAAACACTGATCACGTCAAGTCTCACTTTGCTCTGAGAAGTCATCATTCATTCTCCAAAAAATGCACGCTTCAAAAGCATGTGTAATTGTAAGCATATTCCAATGCTGTCCATATGTTGGGTGTTGTGACATACAAGGTGCTCTATGAAGCAGGGTCATTGTAGGCATGCTCAGGTTAAACTGAGGCCACATGTGCAAAGAAACAGGTTTCTTTAGGAAATAGAAGTGCAAGCCAACTCTTATCAAGTCATTTATATCTATAATTGAGACCTGAAATCCCAATTTTCTTCAAAAACATAAAATAATCTGCCAATATTTCAACCTGTTTTCCATAAAATCGTCTCGTTTCACACATTTTCTAGAAGGGAGTATCTTGAAACACGTTGCTGCACTAGAGTCAAGAAAAATATCGGAATAGTTCACTTCAAATGAAAAAAGGCTGCCTCGGTCACATAACGCATGACTCCCTCTGCAGCTACACAGTTTGAGCCATGCAGATGCTGCATGCTTCCTATTTATGCCGTTAGTGCTCTGTTCATACATGCATTAACTAGCTTGCCTCATCTGCCAGCTCTCTGGGGCCGCTTTCATGCTGAAAACATTTCATTATCCAATCAAAGTTGCGATCATAATCTAGTACTTTGGGGAATAACCACTATTTAATCACTTTCATCTCCGCCAGGGGATCCTAAGCACATATTTTGAAGAAACACTAATGCATTATAGAATAATTGTGATCATGGAGGGAAGCATTAACTAAATTTGTAGTGTCTAAAAGGAAATTTAGTACACGTGTGCTCATTAGTTAATAATCCATCATCCAAGGCAGCACTCTGTATCTATTTTGCCATCCCGACAAGATTAAATGAAGCCATGTGAGTAAGCGATAAACCAAATACTCGGGTGGGATTTTGCTAAAAAAGAAGAGGCAGAAAAATGAAACGGATGTAACCTTGAAATGCATCATGTGTGGCTTTCAGTATCTGACAGTAACTGGCATTTTTCTTCCATCTAATATTCCCGTCACTGTATGTGTGTGTATCGTGGGTGTGAAGATCCTTGTTTTTGTCCCGTACTGTATAATCTCTGGCCCCCAAATATTCCACATGTGGCACTATACCCAATCTGGGTCACACACGCAATTATCTAGACAGACCCTACGCCACCCACCCACACACACCCCCACGCATACCCCTCCACACGCCACCCTTTATCGTAATCACTAATAGCCTCAGCATCCCAGACTACGACCAGCCAATGCTGTTAGGTGTGACTGCTGGCTTTGTAACATAACAGGCTGTGATTGGTCACAGCTAGTGTGGTAGGAAGCGGATTAGGGATCAACATGGCAGGTTGTCTGGAATCAGACAAAGACATAGTGTGTGTGTGTGTGTGTGTGTGTGTGTGTGTGTGTGTGTGTGTGTGTCAACAGTTAGTGTTGTTAACTTGCTAACAATCCAGAGCATGTGCTGTACTGGGGAGAGGAGAGGAAGTTGAGAAGGAGGCATGTGAAGAGATAAGAGAGATTCTGAAAACTAATTCTCCCTTGAATTTGACATCTGAAAGCTCCAAGCTTTTTATTGCCAGTCTAAAAGAGGAGTTTGGACTTCTTTAGCTTTACCTCTGGGCATGTTCATCACCAAAGTATGCTTTTTCTTCCTCTGTCCTAATTGGACCTTCAGCACCTTCACCTGCCAGTGTGCTGTGGACTATATTAAATGAATTTCTCCCAGTGCTTGCGCTGCAAGATTTATCACATCCTTCCTACAAGCTGTGCCCAAGACAAATAATTTGCAAGGAAACGCTGTAGAATAATATTTGGACTTTGCTCCATGTGGCGGGGGTGGAGCATATTAGGACTCTTTCTGCATGGCTGCATCTATACAGCGTATGGAGGATGATGAGATCCTTTTTTCGTAAAATAAAAATCAATTTGAGTCGACCTTGGCAAAGAAAGCACGACCCTGAAAAGACAACGTGTTCTCGCAGACTATGCGAGGTCGAGGGTTAATCTCTCATTGCGCGCTATCCGCTGCTGCCATGAAAGCAGATTATGGTGTGTGTGTGTGTGTGTGTGTGTGTGTGTGTGTGTGGGGGGGGGGTTCTGGATCGCAAATCCCATAAAAGGTTGAGGGATCTTTAAAATTCTTCGACAGATTGGAGGTAAACAAGGTGTCGAAAAGGTTTAGATATCGTTAAATATGGAGAAGGGGACGTTTTTAAAAAGGGCAAAAAAAAATATATATATTATTAACACGGTTGTGTTTTAGAATTCACAAAAAGTGTCAATAATTTACGCAGTCTTTCACAAAAATGTGAATAATTGAGCACTGGTTCTTTCTCGGTGTGCCCCGACTGTTAAAGTAGGTGATGTTTGAGTGTAAACCTGGTATTCCAGATGATGATTTGCCATTAGCCGTTGTGGCAAAATGCCCAAATGATATCTTTAAAGTCATGGTCGCAGATCATATGGGGTTCTTTGGTCCGACAATGTGGCATTATAGAGGTTGACAGGCAGAAATTATCGCAAGCTTCAGATGATTTGCCAAATTACGCTCAGCTTCAGATGGTTTGCCCTCTTTCGCTTGGTTCCAACAGTTCGCTTGTTTGCCATGTTCTGCCTCCTGTGAGTTAAGAGAGAAATGGAATGACACACACACGCGTGCACACACACACAAACACAGACACACTATGTTGATTGTGTGAGCCAGGTCAATGGGGATGACCTACTTCTGAGTCCTGCTCTGTGGACTGCCACAGCCGCTCACGTCAACTCACCAGACCCCATCCACCCACCCAAATGTGTTTTTGGGGTAGTTAAATAGCTTTTGGCTGCTCACTATAATTACTTTGAGTGATTTTTTTTGTGTCGCATCATTTACTGGGAGTGATCCGGAAATGGAATCCCTCCCCACTGCCATGAAAGAGTACAACTTTTTCAGCTCAATTTGTCGAAGAGACAGTGTGGTTGAACTATTAATTTAGCTGAAGCAGAAGTTTAAAAAAGGCCATAACATAAAGTCAGAGGCTTTAATTGTGAAAGCATTTGAAGAAGAAACTGTGCGCAGAGCCACAATTATTAACCATTATTTACAGTACGTCAGCATTATGAGCGGCTTTATGTATTATGGAGTACCGCAGGAACAACTCACATTCCTTTCCCATTTTCAAAAACACAGCCTGTTTTTGTCTGCATCGTGCTCTTGTCGAATCAGTTTTTAGAAAATGGATAGAAAGAGCTCCTATGAAAATTTAAACAGCTTAAACTGTGAGTGGAAGGAAAAGACACAACCTCCTTAGACCCAAAGTCAATGAAAGATTTAAAAGTAGAGGGCAGACTAATGGGGGAAGCGGCCCAAATATAAACAGGAAGAGAGGGATCAAGAGTGGAGGTTTAATTTCTGAAGTGCTTCATTAGCTGTTCTCATAGACGAGTTTATTTGTTTTCCAAGGAGCCAGTGGACATCCTTCAAAAATATGAAAAGCGAAGGTTTCATTGACACACGGAAAATGATCTTAAGCAAAAGGTTATTTGCTGACATTTATGGATCAAAGACCATACAGCAAGTTTTGTTTCAAAAGAAAACACCATACATCAGGGCAATGACATTTGCACCTCTGAAAATAGAAATGTAGCATTTTGGACTTTGGTTACACAATCCTGTAACAGGAGAGGTGCAGAGCAATGAAAAGTGCCAGGAATAGAAAGGGAAAACGATACAGGAATCGGATTCTTTTAAAAAGGACGAGCATCTCTACCACAGATCCTTTAACGCACACCTAAGCATATCACATCGCTCAGGTATTATTTTGTCATCTGTATAGGGGAAGGATAGGGAACAGGGATTACAGTCATGTTCAGGAGGTCCACAGCGCAGAAGCAGAGTTTTACCATCAGTAAAAGTACTGTCCAAATTACTTTCTTGTGGTTTAAGGGATTACATTGCAATGGTATAGTTTCCCATTGCACTACCAAACGTGTATATTTTCCTGTTCTATCGTGCCGTTTTTAAATTCTTCATTTAGATTCCATATCCGGCCATTGGTTTTCAGTTCATGCTAACAGCTAGTACACTGTGAAATTCAACTTGACCTGAATAGGCTATAGGTCTCCAGCTGACTCTTTTAAAAGCATGACTCCTGTAAAAGGGGTCTTAAATATGCACATGATGGCTACATACATGCTAAAAGATTGACGCATGTCCCGGGCAAAAAAGTCAAGAGTTCTCCGTATTATCGTCCCTACTTTGAGTCTCTCTCCCTCTTTTCTTTGTCATTACTCATTAGCCAAATTCAACCTCCCAGACCCATAGAAGTCCTTTTTTCTGTTCTGTTGTCTTATGTCCAAATGTCTGTACTTTTTATCACCGTCCAATTGTCCTATGTCTTTGTGTAATGTTTTATTGCACCATTTGTCCTGTGGTTTTTTTTGTAAAGTTATTGCATGAATAAAAAAAAATAAACTGACACGAAAAAAAAAAAAGAAATAACACGAAGCGGTCACTGACAATAAATAAATAAATAAATAAATAAATAAATAAATAAATAAATAAATGGAATAAATACAATTTGTTCATACCTTCTCTTACATAACCTTCATTACATGCCCTCCTAGGGACAGGTGTTTTAATTAGCCATGGCTACTAACACTGTGATACAGGCATCGGATTGTTATTTCTGTAATAATCTATGTTTTTTGTATCGGTCCCTATTTAAATAAACTACAAATTAAAAAAAAAAATAATTATGGCCAATTTCATGAAGACTTCACACAATATATTTTTACAAAGTCATGCACAAAACACATGGGCACTGTATAGGACTACAGCATTTAAAAATATAGTGTGTATAGTAGATTCAATCTGTTTTTCTGTCGGTATAAAAACGAGATGAGTGGAGGATTCATCCCTTCATCCCCTGCTTACTCAGCTTTGTATTGCCCCCCAGTGAAGAGTATTGGTACTGATGTTTCAGTGGTACCAGCACAAAAAACACACACACACACACACACACACACACACACACACACACACACACACACACACACACACACACACACACACACACACACACACACACACACACACACACAGTCTGTCAAGATGCACAAAGTGATGGTGGGAAAATAAACAACTTTGCCTGGATGTGATTTCCTCCTCCAGTCTGAATGCCCTTCTCACATTCCCGTTCTCAATTCCTCTTTCCTCCTCTCCCTCGGTTACGCTCTTCCTCCTATTTCCTCTGTTTTGTGCCGTGTCATCTCCATGCATGGTTCAACAGTGTCACCTATGGTGTGCTGAGAGGCATTTCAGCCCATCTCACCTGCCAGTTTGGATTTTTGTTACTATGTATGTCAACTTTAGGTTTGTGTGTGTGTTTTTCTGTGTCAAAATGGGGTGGATTTATTATCTTTATCCGTCAGTGCCACCAGGTTCCCCCGCCTGTCAAGCAGTAAGCTGTCAGAGCTCCATCATTGTCGAACTTTGCCGGCTTTGTCAGGAACTTTTATTTTTTTTTTTTTTTTCCTCTTTCTGTACTCTCCATGCCGTCTGCCGTTTATGTTACCTGGCTGACAGCTGCATAAATCTTACAGTAAATCTGCTTCTTTCATATACCACCATTAACTCTTTACAATGCTCAATGTAAAAAAGGTACACACCCCGTACGTTACTGCATGACATTTATCTGGGTTTAATAAAGAGACTGGTTTCCTCATTTTGACAAATCAGGCTATAGACATGCGTTTAGAAAGTAAAGATTTTAAGTGGAAACACTGGGTTAGGAGCAGAATCTGTTCAGGCTGTATCCAATAGGAGTACTGTGGAGAAGGACTTTACAAGTTAAAATAAGGTGTTACCATGCTAGAAGGGAAATTAGCTATGTAAGATTATGGCCATATTAAACCTGTTGTAATTTAATTTAAACACTAACTTTAGCTTATTGCTCAAGTTTCAACAGTCCTCAGCTTTACTGTCGGTGGACTGAGTGCAATTCAAGTGCTTATAAGTGAGCATTTTTGAATACCAACTTTATTATTAATAGAACGTCTACTCTGTTTCTAGCTTAGCCATACATTTGGGAATTTTTGGCATGATGCCGCATCAAACTAAAAGCTACATTAATTGATTGTTTTGTCCACTTGGGGGCAGTAAAACAAGCTGAAAACAGCTAGTCATCACCTAATGGTAAAACATGTGAGCATACTGTTGCATGTTCACGCATCCTGCAGACGCAAAAGGAACATTAGCAGTGATTTGGAGTCGTTTATGGCCACTCAACAAATTGAACACCAATATTCAGTGTACTTTTGACTAGATAAGACTATTGTACTAGTAATTCCCTGTGGGTTTGTTACTACTAGCAAGTCCTTTAACATAATACCAGCCATCTGAATCAAGGCTTGTTTGTGTAAAAATATTGATGATTGATTGTGAAGTTCGACCTTTAGTAGCACTATAGAGAGTTTTTTTCTATTTATTTTTGTTTCCTCGTGCATGCAGACGAGGACGCAGGGAAGATTTTAGTGTTCTGAACCGGCAAATTGACCAAAAAGGCTAGCAGCATCATGATATACTGAATTCCTTTGGCAGTACAGCTCTCCCAAGTTGTACCGGAGTGTCAACAAGCTTCAGTCCTCGCTGACGAAATATTTGGAAACATAAACACCTGAGGGAGGCTCGTTGGTGCTTTAGAAAAACTGCTGTGTGTTTGTGGGAATTTGGAGTGTGTGTGTAAATGTGAGCGTCTCCAAGGATTTGTTGTGTTTACAGTCCCTCCCAACACAAACATTTCATTTGAAGCGTGCGATTGCTGAATCACTTCCATCTCTCCCACTCAATTTACTCCCTTTATGTCCTTCCATATCTGCATCATCTCAAAAGGTGGCCTTCTCTTTCTTATTTTGAAATAAGAGATCAAAGTTGCCTGCCTCAGTTTTTATATTAAATCTAAAGAAAATGCTCTCCCCCCCCTCCTTCCATTTACTGATCCTGCAGCTCATCTGCACTGCAAATGAATGTTATCTGGCCTGAGATATCATGGGCGACTTAGTTTATCTGCAGCACAGAGGATGAAAGGAAACCATGAATAAAGATGACGAGAGAGCGAATAGGAGGGATATTCTGAGTGTGGCAGTCCACTCAGATCCACACAGGCATAAGCTCAGTAAACAGTGACATCTGCTGAAAATACCACACTGCCTCAGAAATGCACATATTTAATTTCAGGAATCATTATGTCTTTCTTGTCAGTCATGATTTGTAGAAGTTTTTCTACCAGAATTCATATTAACTGGAGCATTGTTTATAGCATTAGTTTGCATGTTCACTTGAGATAAACACATACTCACTATATGTTCATTGCATTTCCATTAATACATTCACACACAAAAATCAAATTGTGTCGTCTGATCTTCAGTACATTCTATTTGTGCTAGTCTTATCTATATATCGCTTCCTTTGCTCCTGCAGTGATCCATTTTCTTCAGCGTACATGATCCCATTTACACACAAACTATCTGACATTAACAGCCCTCTGGCTATTTTCATCAATGAAGAAGGAACAAAGAAAGCAGAACGTGCATGCAGAGTTGAATTTTTTTAACTTAAAAGTCAGAGACTCAAAGTTAACTTTTTGGACAGACTGATAAGACTGATTGGAAATGACGTAATTGAAATGTCACCCACACTTACTAATCGGATTACTGATGTAGCCTACTTCTAACACTAAATGCAATATTTCTGGACAGTTTTAACTAAACAGTTTCCCTGTAACATCTTCTAACATCCCCACAGATTACACACACACACACACACACACACACTAACCAGGAACAGGGGTTGCAAATTAGCCTTGGCTAGAAATCCTAGATGCAATGCATATGTACCACATGATTATAACACGTTACAGTGTTTGCATTTTCCCTGACAAAGAAACTAATACCATAAACTGCAGCCATTAGTTTTACATAGGTGATTCTCAGCACACAGAGTCCGACATAAATCAAGACTCCTCTGCAGGAGAACAAATGGACATGTGCACTAATTACCAATGGACTACAGCTGGGCCTGCAGCTGCCACTCCTGCACCCAATATCACCTATAGCACCCTTTGCCACACCAGTGCTGAGTTCTCAAAACTAAATATCAGTTGTAATAAAATGATTTGAACAAGACTTTCCTCCCCTACACAGTTAACTTTCTAATCACTTTTAAAGCCAGGAGTTCCAATGATGGAATGCAGGTTCACCTTCACTACAGGGAATACATGAACAAGTACCAATTGCCAACTGGCTGCAGCAGCAACTACTGCCCAATACATTAGAAAAATAAATAAATAAATAAAAGAATAGTTCCTGCCCAGCAGCCATTGGTCAACATTTATTTCACTAACTTATATGACTTGCTGCTACTATTGTAAATCCATCACAGAAAGCGACTAGAATTGTCTTGTGGCAATGGGTTGTAATCAAGGAAAGTTTTGAAAACTCATCCTTGATGGTGCATTTTAGAGTCGGCTGCAAAAAAAACGCAATCTTATCAACCCAAGCATTGTAATAAGACAATAAGAATGATGACAGGGCAGAAATGGGCCAACCGCATGTCTGTAGCATGTGGCTGAAACAAATGCCACGAGATAACTGTAGAGCAACTGTATGTCTGGCAGTCCGTGTACAGTAAAGACTCTGTACAGCTCATGTTCCATTTTCTCTTGCTTGTCCATATTTTTTTTATTCTTTCTGGTATTTTCTTTCGGTAACTGGATGCATTTTGGGTATTCCATAGAAAAGGTTAAAGGCCGGCAAACTGTACACGCTATGACTTGGAAGCTCTTAACTCCTGCTTCTTTGATGGATTTGCTGACATTGCTTATGTCAAGTTTCGTACTATGCATTGTGGGAGTCCTCAGTTTATTTCTGGTGCGTTTCTTTCGGTTGAAATCTATACCTAATTATTGCATGGTTGTGTTATGTTTTAAAGATCTAGTCCTTAATATAAATTGTCCCTCACAGGACTTAGAAAATCCAGCATTTAACTCGCCATTCTTTAAGTCCACTCAGTGGTCTGCTCCATTGAGATATAAGTCCTCCTAAGAAAGCAGTGAGAAGTAAGCCGTTTCACACCATTTAATCACAAATCCCTGTGCTTTCTTTTCCCTCCCCCCTCTCTCAATCTCACTGTCTCTGGCCTGCAGACAGCTGAGCGGCTCTTCTGGATTTCGCTGACGCTGCGCCTGGTCCCGCCTGGCCTCCTCTGAGCAGGATGGACACTCTGGAGTCAGAGCTGACCTGCCCAATTTGCCTGGAGCTCTTTGAAGACCCGCTGCTGCTCCCCTGCGCTCACAGCCTGTGCTTCGGCTGCGCCCATCGCATTCTCATCTCCCACTGTGCCACCAACGAATCGGTTCAGAGCATCGGCGCCTTCCAGTGCCCCACCTGTAGATATGTCATTTCCCTGAGTCCGGAGCGTGGACTCGAAGGACTTAAGAGAAACGTGACCTTGCAGAACATTATTGATAGAGTTCAGCAGGCCTCATCGTCAGCCGGGGTCCCTCTACCGCTGCCGTTGCCTGCACCCCACAGCGGGCCCAACTCTCCCGGCGAGGAAGGGAGCAACCGGTTGGCGCTGGTCCCAGTCAGCGCCGCCATGTCCAGCCCAGGCACGCCTCCCGAACCGGTCCAGTGTCAGTTCTGCGAGCAGGACCCGCCACAGGACGCCGTGAAGACGTGCGTGACGTGCGAGGTGTCGTACTGCGAGGAGTGCCTCCGAGCGACGCACCCAAACAAGAAGCCGTTCACCGGCCACCGGCTCATCGAGCCCATGCCAGACTCCCACCTCAGGGGGCTCCAGTGTCTGGAGCACGACGAGGAGAAGGTGAACATGTACTGTGTCACTGACGATCAGCTGATCTGCTCACTGTGCAAACTGGTCGGAAGGCACAGAGACCACCAGGTGGCGGCACTGAGCGACCGCTATGAAAAACTCAAGGTGAGCACAGAAGTTAATACAAAGAATTGCAATTTGATTTCTTTCAGATTGCTTTCAGGTGAAATATATAGATTTTATGGAGTGATCTAATTAAACGGTGGCCTTTAATATCAAGGTCCCCATTCTTTATCTAACACGAATAATGAACTTCAAGTTTTAATTTTATGCTGCTCTGCAGTATGAAATTTCCTATTATCCTTACCCAGGTATCTAACTCGATTATCAAGTGAGATTTAATCATCTCATGCCGACTTATTATCTCTGCAGAATAATTAACCAATTAGCATAATCACTACAGCATGCCGGTGTGCCAGGAGGGTATTCAGAGGCATGCACACACAGTGAATATGGGAAGTGTCATTAGTGACGAGGCATGGTGTCTTCAATGAGGTTGCAGGTTAACGAGCGCCAATTGCCTGCCGGGTGTAGGTGTGCTTAATTGAGCATGGCTTTTAGGGTGTGCTGGTAATGGCCAGAGAGGCAGCGTGTATGTGTGTGTCCATAGATGTGTTACATCAGAGCTCATGCAGAAAGAAAATGGTACTCGGAATGTCCACAGAATGCTGCTCCTCTAATAGTCTGCCCTTGAATAATTAATCACTATTCTTAAAAAGGACTAATCCACAGATTTATTTTGCACTTCCATGAAGTTTAGGGAGTTTGCGCAATTGTGTACTACTCCCCATGACTAGTAAACTGATCTTGATGTATAACATTTAGGGAGTCGTTCTTCAAGCACAAAAGCCATAATAAGTAATCTGAAGAATTTTAAATTCAATGCAAAATCTACCAGGGAGCTATTGTAAATTGGTTAGCACATAGTTATATTGGTGCCAGTTATGTAACCCTAACCAGATGCAGTTTATTTGGGTCAAGTTTGACCATTTGGGTGAGAACAAAGTCAGAACTTGTCCTCAGCTTCAGACACAGTCCATTCAGATTTTGAGATGAGCAATGAGCAAGAAAACACATCGAGCCTTTCAAAAGCAAAACGTTTTCAGCAAAATCCTCGTGCATGCTCACTCCGAAAGGGTTTACTCAGCCTTGCTAAGCATCTTTAAAAGAAATGCCGTGGTGCGACTTCTAACAAAAACAGGTTTTTCCTTTTACCAGAGGTTTGAAACACATGTTCAAGTGTGAAGTACTTTGTAACACGTCCTCAGAGAGGAGGCATGCCTGCCGTGATGTAATGGAGGAACATTGAATCGCAGTGTTTTTAACAATTCCAGGTTGCGGTACCTACAGGAAATAAGGTACAGATTAGTGCTCAATATGAAAATAGCAGCTTTGTCAAGACTTTAGAAGTGTCACAGCAGACATGTTGACTTGTCATAGTAGGAAAAGCACAGCTGAAATTGGTAACCTTAACGATGGCTCAATTCCATCAAGTGTCCCAGCAAGCCATTTCAGTGACTCAGCATGCACAATACCAGGGCCTCTCCTAAGTGGAATGCAGCCATCATTAATGGGTTTGAATACACTTGTGCTTTTCCGACATTTCAACGAAATGAGAAAGGTCTATATGTCACAGAGTTTTAACATCCAAGACCTACTAAAGAGCAATAAAAGCACCCAACAATAGCCAGAATCAATGATTAAAACCATCTATTTTTAGCATCATCTTCCTCAAGAAAAAGAAAAGAACAATCAGCAGAAAAACATCCCGCACACTGATCTGTTACTATAGGCCCTCTGCTGGTTGGCACCCTTTTTTTTCTGCCTCCAATGATGGGCTTTATGTCATTACAGTGTACCTTCTCATATTGCGTGCAGCAAATTTAGACAGAGATGAATAATTAGCGGGAAAGCTACGGGGTCAGTGCATCATCTAATTATCATGCTCCCTCTAGTCTTCCGAGAGAATGTAACGTAGCACAGGTGAGCGCACCCAGCAGTTATCATTCAGGCTAATCATCTGCTATAACACAAAAAGCACAGATGCATGATGTGACATACTGGGAATCCCTACTGTGTACTCTACTTGCAGTACATGTGTATTGCCTACCCTGACGAAATACTTTAAATAGAATTCATCTCAGCATTAAAGGTTGCATGAGAAGGTTCACGTGTGATTCACGCTCACACAATTTAAATGAATTGCCGGAGGACACTGTCATCCCTGTTGGTGCTTTGAAACGCAACAATTGGGGGTTAACAGTTCAAAATATGAGTTTGTTTATTTTCCTCTAACATCTAAAACAATAAAAAATGACAACTAGACAGCTAAAGAATGAGAGCTATATCAATTTAAAGCTACTGTAGCTGGCCAGAAACAGTAACCCCAGCTAGCCTATTAAAGTTGTAATTACACTTTTTAAGTTTACTTTATTCCTGAAAAATAAAAATCATAAAAAAACAGTAAAAAGTCTCTCTCACACACAAACACACACACCCAGGCATGCATGTCTGCAAAACACATTCACACCCTATCTGACCTCTACCCTTACAATAATCTGAAGATAAGACACGCACAGAAAACAAAATGTGCCTTTTCTAGCACAAGTTCGAGGGGATTTGACCACCGGTTAGGCCTCAAAAGCCGCACGGCAGCCAGCTGGCACATGACAGGAGTTTGATACAAACCACGGGTTAAGACCCCGTTAGCCTTAAGCTGAAGAATCGCAGCACAGCATATTTTGTTACTACATTTTGTACTTTTTATGTATAGGTATATTTATATGTATACCAAGATGTTGTAAATTTAACTTTTCGATATTCAGTGCTTATGCATTAAGTGGAATATGTATAAGAGTATATTAAGAGGAATATGTACAGCCATGTTTGCAAAAAGGAATAATGCTAGTTATACTGTTCTTATTTTTATATCATGTGGCTGTTTTGTCTGAAAACATCTTATCTGTTGTAATGTTTTATGTGGACCCCAGGAAGAGTAGCTGATGTTCTGCATCAGCTAAGGGGGATCCTAATAAAATCAAATAAATCAAAAGACAAGGATACATATATACACTTTTTAACATTACCACTTTTTTTTTTTTTCTTCTTCTTTTTGTCCACTTTGTTTTGCTTCAACAATAGCAGTGATGCTTAAATTATATATCTCAGCCTCAGGCTAAATTCTGTTTCAAAGTAGAAAGCTAAGTTCTGTACAAGTCAGTTCACTTAACCTTAATTTGTTTCAGTATAGGCTTATTTATTCTAACTATAAACAAATCTTGATAGAAACAGTAATCGCATCTTCAATTAGGATTATGCTGAACTGAGTTAAAGCTTTTAAGAGTTTAGTGGCAAATGGAGTTTTGAACAAGAAACCGAAACAGGGTACCGTTGGAACTAAATTGAGGTCTCGATCGAAGCTAATTACCACAGGAAACAACCAAACCGCCATGCAATATTCATGCTGAACAACACATTTGATTTTTAATTCATAAAGACAGAAAACTTTGTAAAAGAGTAGGCACAGAACAGGTATGAAAAGCCTCCATCAGGCAACCCAAACTTGGAATACTTATGTTACAACAGTCCTCCCCCCCCCACTCTTTTACTCAGATATGATGTTTTTTCTTTTATTTTGGAATCTGACAAGTCAAAACTGTTTCGGTCATATTTTCCGGACCATTTCATGCTCATCTCTTCTTGCACCGACGCTGGAATTTGAGATATCCCCACTCGGCACAGAAAAAAAAAAAAAAAGAATATCAGATGATTGGAATGGTTTCCTTTTTTCAGTGGCAGTGGTGGTGTGTCTGATAAGAGCCTCAGAGGTTATTGTGGGAACACCCATCCTTTTTCAGAGATAAAATTACCCCCGTAACAGTAAATTGACGGAGGAGGCGGCTGGGAATAGCTTATAAAGTCCTTGGCTCTGGGGAGAAAGAACCTTGAGGATAAAAGATGGGCACTGCTGTGTGTGTGCGTTTGTCAGCTTTAGTTTCAAATCATAGGTTTGTTGTGTTTATATATAATCCATTTGGTTTAATCCGCTGCCCTTTATTGTCGAAACAACATACTTTGGGCTGTCAAAGTGCCAACATGCACAATAAAACATGAACAGACACAAACCATTTGATTCACAGCCTTGCAGATAAGCAAAATATCTACCTTCATGTCCTACGGCTGCCTCATTCATCCTTTATATCACAAATACACTTATTCCCTTACTTCCTTAATATTAATATAATGCTATGACGTGGACAATTTCTACCTAAATTCCAACGTCAAACTTCCCTTCAAGTAAATCTTAAAGAGTAGCTAAAAATCTTCTTCTGTGGTGTAACTTCTCACCTTGCTGCAGTGATGTGGAAGTGTACTTTAGGGTGTTAACGTGTACATTGTGACATCACACCCATGAGTGTGGGGTGTGGTCAGAGGTGCAACAGACTTGAAACTTTCAGAGGGGGCAGTCAAAAATAGCTTTTCAGTTTTTACCGTTTAAAATAAAGCTTAATGCCTCGATCATCTAATGACAATTAAAAAAATTAAAAATTAAGAAAGACTAGAAATTAAAGCTATGGTCCCTTAAACTTGCTAGCTGATTTTGTGATGCCCTGAGGGAGGCAGAAACTAGCTGTAAATACAACATCGGCATATTATCACAATGGCGTAACAGGTTGTCAAGGCCTATCCCATTTCAACAGCTCTTGCAAATACAACTGCATAATACACAATTTGAGTAACACAACCAGTGTACATGCATCCTTTCTGCTTATTTTTATCCCATAACTCTGGTTTGATGAATGTTGTTTGAGGGAGCATTCAGACAATCTTTTGCCAACTCATAAATTTAGGTTATAACATGATATTTACCAGACATGTGTTTAGGAGAACATTAATCACTGGTAATGTATTACTTAAACAGGAAAAATGAAGAGAAAAAAAAATGTTAGCTCTCGTTAGTAATCACAAGGCATTACAGAATGTAAAAAAAGTTGGGAATTTATTTAATTTGGTACATTGTCTTTTAACTCTCAATCACACTATGAATTGAAGCATCACTACTCATAGTGTAAGGTTAAAGGACAATTCCGGCACAAAACGAACCTAGTGGTTAATAACAGATGTGTACCCACTCGATCGTTCTCTGGGACATGTTTTCATGCTAATCGAATGTGTTTGTAGCTTGAAACAAGCTAGCGCAGACCGCTGATTAGCTTACAACGCTACCATTCGGGGCACAGGGAAAATAAAAACAAATTGCTATTTATACCACTAAAAAGGCTCAAAATATCACCACACTTCAACGGTAGCATAATGAGGGTCCGTAAATGTTAACTGAAGCATTGAGAACATTGTAAGTGTACAGACAGTTTATTAAAAAGATAGTTTGGGAAAGACAGTAGCTCCCAAGACGGCAGCCGCCTGTATACGAGAACGTTGTCTTTATAACAACTAGCGTTGTAAGCTAATCAGCTGTCCGCGCTAGCTTGTTTCAAGCTACGAACACATTCGATTAGCATGAAAACATGTCCCAGAGAACGATCGAGCCGGTACAGCTCTGTTATTAACCCCTAGGTTTGTTTTGCGCCGGATTTGTCCTTTAAGTATCGTGAAATTTGTCCCGGTTTTGTGAGAGAGCCACTAGTTTAACCCCCAGTTCTGTAATAGAAGCCTGTCCAAAATAAAGTCTGGTTGTCTCTTCAATTAAAGCCATTATTTGAGAAAATCAGCCCTCACTGTCTTACTTTCTGTCTTTCTGCATGGAATTTTCCTTTTCCACAGTCGAACACAACCTCACACACCACATCCTTTCCCCAATTCCCCTAGCACAATGTTCCTTCTATTCTTTGTTTTCTGTTTTTCTCTGTTGTGCTTTGCTTTTGAGTCAGGTTTGTTTTCTGCCCGAGTCATCGGTTTCTCTTGGACTTCGACACACACAGCTTCCAATTTACAGACGAGCTCACTGGTAGAAAAGTAGGTGTTGAGCAAACACAACGGTGCCCTCTATTAAATACAGAACACCCTATATGCAATGAAGACATATTGATGATAAATTGTGTAAAAAGTGCACAAACACACACACGTTTGTGGGACTCTTTGTGGGGACCTGCCATTGACATAATGCATTCCCTAGCCCCTTACCCTAACCTTAACCATCACAACTAAATGCCTAACCTTAACCCTTACCCAATTCTATCCCTAATCCTACAACAAAGTCTTAACCCTCAAACAGCCCTTTAAACTTGTGGGGTCCAGCATTTTGGACCCACAAAGCTGTCGGGACCCCACAAGTATACTGGACTCACGGTTTTTGGCCCCCACGAAAAGAGAGAGAGACAGAGAGAAAAAAAGAGAGAGAGAGAGAAAAAAAGAAAGAAAGAAAGAAAGAAAGAAAGAGAGCTGGGTAAGGATTCCTGAGAACAAAATCCTGCTCAGTGTCACAGTAAATCTCAAAAAGATGTAGCTCCTCTGAAGTTTTCAGTTCACTTGTCTACCTGTCTCCATCTATGGTAGTGTGTGTGTGTGTGTGTGTGTGTGTGTGTGTGTGTGTGTGTGTGTGTGTGTGTGTGGGGGTGTGTGTTCCCCTCGCAGGCAGTCTTAGCTTATCAGCAGTGCTTTAGGGTGATTTAGCTTACTTGTAGCCTGCACCCGCAGCCGCTCTTGCACACATGAACAGTGCACTAATGACAAAAAGGTAGAAAACATCAAGAGCCACACAACATTTTTGTTTTTCAGCCGACAGGGCGACGTTAGGTGATGAAAAGTTTGCCTCGGTTTCAAAGAGTGGATTCTTCTCGGCTTTCCTTTGAAAAACACAAAACTGGCGCTACCTCTGTCATCTGACCACACTCCATAAACAAAAACAACTATTTTTAGACATTTACATTTCGAGCCATTTCACTATTCTTCTCGTCTCCTACAGTATGTCTCCATGTGACCATACACATCACTGTGTGGATTAGAGACTGACCACATCAATCCTTATTAGGATTCCTTTTTTTTATTTTTTTTATTTTTTATTTTTTTTAAAGACAAGACATGACAGGCTACCCCATCTATGAGAAGTACATTTTTATGTACATGTTTCATTAAAAGGTAACCCCAACCAGGTGTGATGTCACAGCATGATGATGACACAACCCAGAGTCCACTTGTACATCACTGCAGCAGAGTGAGAGGACCACTGGAGGTCACTAAAAACAAGATTTATAGCTGAGATTTAGTTGTTTTTTAGAAATACTCCTACGCAAAAAAAAAATAAAAAAATCTTATGAAACGCATGCACAGAAATGTATTGCTCACAGATGGAGTAGCCCACCATGCCTTACCTTTAATGACATGGTCGGTCACTAATCCACATGTTTTTTGCAACTCTAATTAGGGATGCATGGATCTGCTTTTAGTCCCGGTACCTGAGGCTTACTGTACTACTTCTTTTATTTGTAAGAGAACATCAGGCTTGACTTAAACATTACTTTTCTAACTTTGTAAAACAAAATGTAACAAATAAATACTTAGATTTAAATGTTATGTAATGGATAATGCCAGACAAGGGAGGGGGAAGAAAGAGAGAGAGAGAGAGAGAGAGAGAGAGAGAGAGAGAGTGAAGGAGAGAGAGAGAGAGAGAGAGAGAGAGAGAGAGAGAGAGAGAGAGAGAGAGAGAGAGAGAGAGAGAATAAATAAGCAGGATGATTGTCAGGTGATCAACCGCTGACGGGCGGTTCCGCTCCAAGAGCTTAATACTAGTTGGCAACATGGATGCGGTGGATTTGGTTTAACCCTTTCATGTCCAATTCTGACCACATTTACAAAGAGTAAATGTGTATTTGCCTTTGCCTTGTGCGTGTGTGTGTGTGTATAAAATGTACAGCCATGCAGAGGCATGGAGACTGACACCAGGTTTCTTTTCTTTTTTTCCATCTCTTGGGTACATGTCACTGTGTATTTCGTGTACTGAAGATTGTGTGTGTTTTAATGAGGAGAAGTAAAGTTTGCATTCAATGCTTGTTTACAATATGCTAGACAATTAAATACTATGCTTTTCCTTTTTATGTGCATGCATGCATGCTGCATACACCAACCTGCACGTGACACAGCTGCTGACTTGTTTTGATTCCTGTCCTCGTCATCCTAGAAGAGGTTTAGTTTATTTTTATCTCTATGGATGATAATGGCAACAAGAAGCATCATATTCATCTCAGAGGCGACCTTTATGCTGCTTTTGCATGTCATCGCCGTATTAAGGCCAGCCATTAAGCCCCTAGTGCCACTAAAACACACACACACACACACACACACACACACACACACACACACACACACACACCCACCCCTGGGTTAGTCACTATTCCCCCTGGGTTAACTCCTTTTTAATCCTCAACATAAATGTCAGAACCTGGCTGTGTTTACACTGCTGCTAAAAAGGTGGTTAAGTGAATTGTGATGTAGCATATCTAGCTAGTTTGTTTTCTTTTTTTAAAGTTGATACATTAGCAATTTTGTTTTTAACAGAAGTTAAAAATATTTTTAAATTTAAGTTTTCGGAAACCTGTGCTTTCCCAGCGAAGCTATCTGTGGCATTTGCCGTTTCGGCCTTGCTGCTCCAATGCCCCTTAACCCAATTTTCAAGACATGCAGGAAATCTGAGCGTTCACGGAGTCTGAGTTTTTAATTCTTCTGGAAAACAGGACTGTGGAGACGTGCTATCAGAGCGGCTTAAGCATGCTTAGTTTGGCAATAATGTGACGGGTCTCGGAAGCAACGGTGGCAGATTGTGCCCCGGCAGATGAAAAGCAGCAAAAGTGAAAAAAGGGGAGGGTTAGAGACAAGCAAGGGAGGAGCGTTAGGGGACCGAGTTGACGTACTGTCACCTGTTTGCCGGTTCGTTAGCCGGGAGCGCTGCTGCGTGCTCTCATAAGGAAAGCTTTTCATGCCTAATTTATCGCTTGGCTGCGTTTGCGCATGGCTTGGTGCTCAGCGGAGTGGCTGTCCTAGTCACATCTCCTAGAGTAGGCTCCTCTGTCGGAGGCTCGGACCGGGCAGGATGAGGAGGCAGTACAGGGATGAGGGGTATCACCCGCGCTCTGAGGTACGTGCAAGCGCACCTCTTCAGGAGGATGAAGAAAACTGTGCAACTCCTGGGGGATGCTCGTGAGGAGGAAGAGTTGAGGGAAAACATTGCTTCTCTTTGCTGCTCTTGCGCTGATGAATCCTGCTTGCTCAGTTCTTAAATCTCTAAACCATTGCGGTTTTCCACTTGCTCTAAAACTGTTTTGTGATGTAGTGCCTGAGGTTGTCTAACAACTTCTTTGGTTCTTGTAAGCAGAGACTCTTAAGCAGGAAAAATCTGATGCATTTTCATCCTCCTTTGATTTACTGCTCTGCCCTGCACGTCCGTTTCTTTGCCTTCATGTCCCAACCATTTCTTTTTTCGTTTCTCACTCTCTGTGTTGTTCTTTTGATTTGTTTGCTACAGCAAGCGCTGGACTCCAACCTGAGTAGTTTGATCAAGAGGAACAACGAGCTGGAGTCTCTTATGGGGAAACTGATCCAGACTTGTCAACATGTAGAGGTGAGTCCCAGTGGTCCTCTGAGGTCACCACCAACCCATCTATTGTCTCGGACTAGTCAGTATGAGACATTTATAACAGAATTTGTAATAACTGTAAATATAAATTTTGTATTTTCATGTTTACAAATAAAAAGCCACTGGTCTCTCTCATATGATACCTTTATCACGACTTAAGACTGAGACCAGTATCATTCAGCTTAGCGTGTAGCTAATGTTAGCAGTTAAACTAAAACAGTATAGAGGCTGTAAAAAAGAATGGTTATGCAATTTGAAAATGTACTTTAGAGCTGAAAGGATTTTCGGCAGAAAATAGTTTGTGAATTTATTTTCAATCGAAAATGGTCCATCTTTGGGACTGGAGTGTTGGTCAGACAATACAATTATTTTAAGATGGCATCATGGGCTCTGGGAATTTGTGCTTTCTGATATTTTATAGACTAAACCATTAATAAATAATGAAAAAAAAATCTTTAGTTGCAGCCCTGCTGTATTCTTTTAAGGTCAAACTTCCGATGTGAACACGAAGGTGAACTTAAGCTGCAGAGATGTAAGGAATTGTACGCGCAAAGCTAATGCTAAGAAAAGATCATTTCAAATGACGGTGCAGTGTTTAAATTGTACCTGGTATTAAGTTCTCCATTATGAGGTGTGAAAATATGGACTTAAGCATCAGCTGACAATGTTATGCTTAAGCATAACATATTCCATCTTTAAAACAACGTGTAGCATAAACTAACACCTTTAAAAGGTGTGAAACATTGTTTGCTTTTCTTTTAGGTTTACTATGAGGATAACAAAGTTTGTGGATGTCTGGGTGTAGTGAGACAATTCTGTTCTTAGTCTGCCTGTTCATGTTACGCTGGCCTACTAAGAAGCTTTAAATAAAGCAATGCCACAGGGTTAAAAGGCAGTGACATCTTTGTTGAGGAATAATGGCGAACAGCCTCCCTGCCTGACAAGGCCTTTAGAAACTGTAAGGAAAGAGGATTGTGATTTATTAAGGAGATTTTTTTTCTTTTCTAAAGTGCTGTGCATATTTTGTAACTATGTTTTTGTGTCACCGTCACGCAAATATGTTTCTGTTAGCTAAGCTTTAATAATTTTGATGATGCCGACATTTTCAATAAACTAAAAAAGGACCAAAAAAAGGAAACCCTCCACTTTAAAACTCCAATATTATTAAATAATGCATATACGAGGGGCAAAAGAAAATGCTTGACCTCTTTCCCCCCTCCCCCCAGTGCATTACGGTCACACATACAGTAGGGTTTCACAGCACACACTGACACCCTAAAAGCTTGTCGAGTGTCCAGTGGTAACACTTTGCTAAGTTTTAGGTGAGAAAAGTCATATTGCACAAGTAGAGGATGGAACTTGGTGGTGAGCATGAGCCAAAACAAATTCATAAACTCAGTAAATTAAGCTATTTGACATGCAGCCACCCTTGAGAGGGATGAATGGGACAGTGCTAAAAAAATAAAATAAAAAAAGCATTGCACAGGCAGCTTTCTTAATATTTAACATCAGATTAATCTACTGCCAAAGGCTTCTTTGGAGATGACTGCTGAGATTCTCCCAAACTGTTCATGCATACTTAGAAAAGAAAATTGGAATTGAATAAGGCATGGATGGTCTTCTAAAAAAAGGATTGCAAGCTCACAGCTAGTCACTAAACAGTGCTTTGGTTTAACCATACCCACAATCGAATGCTCCTGCACCACATCGTTTTAAAATCAAGCCATTCTTTTTCAGCTGACAACATGTCGACTAATAGAATTAAGATGCTGGAATGGTTAGAATCTAAATGCTGCGCAATATTTGCACTGTTCTCTGCTGCCTTTTGCATGTTGAAAAATCATGTTTGAATCCAATTAATATAATCACAAACTTGCTTGTACTTTAGCAAAACAACATAAGAAATATCTAATGTCTTTGGCTTAATGCTGCACAAACAGGCATCAGGTCACTGAATATATTAGGCATGTAAACTTTAAAGTCATCTCCTCATCAGAAAGTTTGGTTGGTGAGCCTTTTCATAAAGTTTGGATATCCTTGAGTCATTTTTGTGCGTTTCTGTGGCTAATGAATCACTTAATGTCCCTGCCAGGGTGCAATCTGTCATACTGCTCGTATGCTTCAGAGGGCTCTGCCCACACTCATTAGATGCTCCACATCTTTACATGACACATTATGTACTCTGGTCAAACACTGTGTGTGTGTGTGTGTGTGTGTGTGTGTGTGTGTGTGTGTGTGTGTGTGTGTGTGTGTGTGTGTGTGTGTGTGTGTGTGTGTGTGTCAGTTTATCAAAATTTTACCATGCCAACCTTTACCAGCAGCTTGACTATTACAATGTTTTACGCTACCAAATGTCTTCCTTTGAAATTTAAAAATAAATTTTCTTACTGGAGTGCTTACATTTGGAGGTGGAGTGACTACAGTGTATGCGCGTGTGTGTGTCTGTGTGTGTTATAACTTGTGTGTTCATGCAGCCTTGTGGGCGGTTGTTCCAGTCAGATGAGCAATATCGGAGGACGTCATCTTTATTCACATTGAGTTCTTGAGACTAACCGTCGTAAAATGTCAGAGAAAGTCAATCAGCCAAGAAAACTGGGTCCTATTTTGGTTTCATTTACATTTATCAGTTGCTGGAAACTATTTATGACCCAATGGTGGTTAAAAAAAAAAAAAAAAAAACACAGCAAAAGAAGCTAAATCTGCTGGAGACCAAACGAGCTCACTTCTGAAAAAAAACAAAATAAAAAATACAGATGAACTTTAATGTGTCTTTGCTGTCTATATTCAGAGAAGCTTCTACCCCTGAAACTCCATTATTTTTAGATCTGTATGAGTATGCTAATTGGTGTACAAAATAGCACAAAGAGATAACATATACACAAGCTTTTCACAGAGTAAGCAGTTTTACATCTTAAGTTTCCCCAGAGCTGTCGCGGTGATGTCGAAAAAACCAATTAGCAGTGCCGAAGAGGCAGATGCACCGACGTTGCTCTGTACAGCAGAGTGAAGGCATTCAGTTTAGCATTTCTCCGATACTCTAAAGCACTGAGATGTAATCCAGGTGGCAAATTGTTTTTGTTGGCAACACATGCCTAGAAAAGCACATAAATGCAGTTTACGAGGCCACGTTGAGGATATTGAGGAAGTCCTTTTCAGCCCAGTTTGGCTCTCTGGAGGAAAGGCAAATGACTCCCCGTGATGTCATTATTAAAACACCTGTCAACATGCTCGCGCGTGTGTGTAAAAGAGAGTGTATGAACAACTCCTTGGCTTGGCAACACTCATAGCTGACTTCCCTTTCATTGCTCCCTGTGCTATCGCTTTGCCGCGGCAAGAAAACACTTTACAAGGTGCTGAAAGCAGCGCTAGGAAATGACCACAATGAGAAATCACACATTATGTCAGGACCAGCAGTCTTATAATTGGAGTTAAAAAAACAAGTTATAGTCTGCTTAGACTTTAAAGATTCCAAGTGAATCAAACACGTCAGCGAATGCAGCTGGATTTTTCTTCTTAAGACCCTAATGGCACAGCACACTGAATGTAAGAAACACTGTTCTTTCCCAAACACCTCCAGCTAAATTAAATAGATTTCCGTAAGTTTAGTTGCCATCAGTTTGTGGATTTGGGCCAAGCAGATGTTTAAACCCACTGTCACAAAACTAAATTTGCTTTTATATAAAGTTAGGGCAGCACTGACCTTTCTCTACAGTATACAGTACAGGCCAAAAGTTTGGACACACCTTCTCATTCAATGCATTTCCTTTTTATTTGCATGACTATTTACATTGTAGATTCTCACTGAAGGCATCAAAACTATGAATGAACACCTATGGAATTATGTACCTTTTTATTAATAAAGGGAAAAAATTCAAGCACACCTGTGAAGTGAAAACCATTTCAGGTGACTAGCTCATGAAGCTCATTGAGAGAACACCAAGGGTTTGCAGCACTATCAAAAAAGCAAAGGGTGGCTACTTTGAGGAATCTAAAATATAAGACATGTTTTCAGTTATTTCACACTTTTTTGTTAAGTACATAATTCCATATGTGTTCATTCATAGTTTTGATGCCATAGTGAGAATCTACAATGGAAATAATCATGAAAATAAAGAAACCCATTGAATGAGAAAGTGTGTCCAAACTTTTGGCCTCTACTGTATATGTAGGGTGGCTAGTTTCTATACAATGGGCACTCAGTTGACTATATAGTGAGCAGTACATTTGAAATTACCTACACGTACTGTATCAATCAATTTTTTAGGGCACTACATAGTAAATAGGTTGTGATGTCAGACACAGTCTGGTCCTTCATCATATTGCTCTCTAACAGCCTCCTGCTTATTTTACTTGTCACTCAGCACTCAAGCCAGTAGGAGGCAAAATGGCTGAATAAGCCTCATCTTCCTCAAGTGTTTGCTTCAAGACAGAAGGGCCGGCTGATGGATGAAAATGACATCCTGTCCCTCAGGCCAACATGATGTGGAGCCACTAAACTTATATCCCCTCTATATGACCAGCATCCATCAATCCCTTTGTTTATCTAATGCTCTGTGTGAATTGGTTCTCAGGTGAATGCGTCCCGTCAGGAGGGCAAGCTCCTGGAGGAGTGCGATATCCTGATTGACATCATTCAGCAGAGGAGGCAGATCATTGGCAACAAGATCAAGGAGGGGAAGGTGAGGGGAACACTCAAGAGGGGCGTGGAGTGCGATAGCAGACACCATTCATTTTATTTTGCCGTTTTGTATACCCATCTTTCACTTCATATCCTCTCACTGGTAAGAAGTGAATAAACCTGAAATGTGTAGCCCATTTTAAAAGCTACCCATGAAACCACTTCTCATTATGTTCCACCACAAAACAGCATAATGTACTTTACTAATGCTTAACGCTAATTAGTTTGATTAAAAATTATATTTGTTTCCATCACCATTTCAGCAGGTATACTGATCATCAAGGGGAAAATCTGCATATCTAATATTCCCCAGTCATATGCATGAAAATAAAAACAAATCCAGCTCCATTATTCTTGCATATGTGCACAATATAGTGTGCAATATGTGGTACAAATCACTATCTAGGCGACAGGCATTCACTGTCAAAAGGTTAACCCTAACAGACTGCTCATGTCATCACCTTTTTTTAAATCGCCGTTTTAACACATGCAGTGAAAACACCCATTTATGTGTCAAATGCAATTAGGGCTGGGTACCGAACGTCGATACTTTTATGGTATCGAAAAAAATACTCCATAAATGATTTATCTTTTGGTGCCAAATTTCGGTTCCAAAAGCGTCTGAGCGCAAGCTTATCTGTCCTCTCTGCATATTGACACAGAGCGGAGCTCCGACCGACCGACCCACACACACACACACACACACACACACACACACACACACACACACACACACACACACACACACACACACACACACACACACACACACACACACACACACACACACACACACACACACACACACACACACACACACACACACACACACACACTAAACTGTCTGAGTAACGGTTGGTTTCAAGTGTGGTTAGTTTTTCAAAACTTCACGCAGACATCGTTTGCTGCGATATGATATTAATGGCGAGGCGAAAGCGGTGCTGTTGACGTTACACTTCCTCTTACTAGACAAGCAGCCACAACGGTGGTTTCTCTGCCCTGATGACTGACTGACAGGCTGAGCTTTCAAGGCAAGGCACTTTTCATAATGTTACTCTGAGTGAGCAGTTTTACCAGAATTTTTTAATTTTGATAACTGTTTTGATTCACAATTAAGGTGGAAAATAAAAGCTTTGTGTTTAATGTATTTTTGTTGATGTTGAAATGGATTTTAAAACCTATGGTATCAAAAAAAGTATCGTTAGAAACCGGCATCGAAACTGAGGTATTGAAATTGGCACCGGATCGAAAGATTTTAAACGATACCCAGCCCTAAATGCAATACTTGGTTAAAGCCACTTGACCTTATATCATGGTCAGGAGGCAAACTGTTCAGCTGCCTAAAATGCAAACCCTTCAACACATTCCGAACAGACGGGAAAAACACTCCAACTGGCCAAAAGTAGATCCCAGAGCATATGGGAGGGTGCACATGTACTCTAAACCCAGATGATTTTTTAAAGCTGTATCTAATGAGACTTGGAACCCACTGGGGATCTTTTTTCACCGTGTAATGTACGCTTTTAGCTTAGGATTGCATCTGTAAAGACAGATGGATAGAGGTATGTATTTTTAGGCCAACAGATTTCTACAAATGCTTTTTGGTGGAGTGCTTGAACATGATCAATAACAACTGAAAAGGCTCTTTTAAGACCAGGTTTCTGTTGTTAATCATCCTTATTTTTTAACACGAGGATTTCTTAATCCCCATCCAAATCCACTGAGAGTTGCAGTGTTTTGGGTTCTTTACGAGCCAAGCCGCTGATGAAATATCCTTTGACCTCAATCCAGCCACTGACCTCAATCTGTCTCTTACCATCTCCGCTCATACTGTAGGGAGAGGAATAAAACCGGAGGGGCAAACGGGGGGGAAATAAAATACCAGATTTGCGTGCAAAAGAAACATTGAAAGGCCTAGACAATATTAGCAGGGACATGAGAGAAGCTTAACTCATGTAATTCGATCGGTTTTCTGTTTCAATAGAGATCCATTCTCACAAAGCGTCGTTGCACAATCACACCCATTGATTCTTTGATTTGCTCTACAACGTAGAGAGGAAGAGTCAACCTTGAAATGTCTGGTTCATTTATTGTCACAGTTACAAGAGAACCAGGGCTTCTTATCTACAGTAAACCCTCATAGAAGAAGAAACGTTACAAGCAGGGAGGCCTACACATATCAGCTTCCTGTCCCTGAAACTTAAGTTAAGCAGGATGGACACGTCCGTGGCCTTTGCTATTCACCGTTTTTGATGTTCATACCATTAGGAAAACCTGGATCAGACCTTTTTGTGTATAAAAGTGACTTCAAATTCTTAACATCCATCTCCTTGTACCAATAAAACCCCATATTTCATGTTCTCATCTTCTCGTCATTGCATCTTAACCTGGTTGAGGGCATTTTCAAGCATTCTTGGTTTTGATTCTTTGATCCAGCCTAAAAAAGGCACTGTTCTCAGACTTCTTTGCATTTGCCGTCCTTTCCAGGCACAAAGGATTCGAAAGCTTGCCCAACAGATATCCAACTGCAAGCAGTGTATCGAGAGGTCCTCCGCCCTCATCACACAGGCCGATCAGACACTGAAGGAAACCGATCACGCTCGCTTCCTGCAGACTGCCAAATGCATCAACGAGAGGTCAGATTGAATGAATGAAGACATTTTTTTCCAGACATATAAAAAAATAAACCAAACAAAACATCACACAAAAAACACCAACATATACATGTCTGAAAAGGAGTAGGAAGAAGTATACACTTATGTAATCCTACCCCTTATCCATAACACATTTATATCTTATTCACAATTATCTTAGGATATATAGCCTGCCTATATCTATCAAATCATATTGCTTTGTATCTTTTTTTCAACTGGATTATGTTTGGACATTGCTTTAGTTCAGTGCGCAGACCATTCCACAATTTCACAACACTGATTGTAATGCACTGACTTTATAGTCGTGCGAAAGATTGCCCACACACTAGCCACACAGCTTAGCAAACCAAAGTCTAGCTTTAGGGAAAGGGCAACGAGTGCACACATAGATGTTGAAAAAACAATTTTAGAACTTTGTGTGCTTAAAAAAATATCCCTAACAACAAGTAGCGAGGGAAATCCATCTTTAATTTAGCTTAATCTCATTCCACTCCCTGCTCAAGCTTTCTGACTAATTGATTTGTTAATTGAGAACCGGTGTCCAATATGTGCATCCTCAGGAGTGAGTGATATAAAAAGCAATTGTTATCAGTTAGTCCTTTGGACAGAAGTAGTGTTTCAATCAGAATCTCATCTGCAGTGTCACTAATTAGGGGGCTGATTTCATTCAGAGTCAGCATTTTTAATTTAGCAACTGTTAACTGTTGTAGATTACTTCATCAGATAAGCATGCTAAAATACATTGTTTATACATCTTGGAATAGCATATCACGATACCTGTTCCTCAGTTCTACTGTAAACACTTTGCAGATAGGAAGTATGAAAACCTGTCCACTTTTGATTGGGAATGATCTAGGGTTTCCATGGCAACTGCATCAACTCAAGTGCTGATCCCTGAGATACACCTATCGGACACCTTCGACACCGTTGCCCTGGACTTCACCAGAGAGAAAAAGTTGCTGGAGAATCTGGATTACCTTACTGGTAAAAGTCTAAGTTTTTCCCTTTATTATTGATTCATTATTGATTTCAAACCCTTGTTTTAAATTCGGAGGACTAATTTTAAGTCAAAAGTCAGTGGGCATTTCCATTCATGTGCACCGTATAAACGCTTGACGTTTACTTTGCTCAAGGTTAAAAATCAAAAACCAGTCTAGCCCTTTAATACCGTTCCTCACTGACACACATGAAACCAAACATTGCCTTTAATCATAATTCTACTTCAGCTTTAAAATCTGCTTTTGTTATTTTTCTTTAATTCTTTTGAAGTCTCTGCTGTCTTCTGCGTTTGAAGGAGCAGGCCCCAGCCTATTAACTCCAAAATTAAATTTTCAACATTAATTTCCGATGTCCCATTTGGAAGGACCCGTCAAAATGTCACCGCATGAATTATGAGCTCGCTGGGGACGAAAACAAGGCATCATGTGTAGTGGATTTGAAGGTCTGTGAAAATGGCTGGCTCCTTTTATTTCTCTGCAATGCATGAGGGCTTCGCTGGAGGGCCTTTTCACTAAGTGAATCAGTATGAATCACTCCACTATGTGCAGCCACTCATGGCAGAAGGAGCAGGAGAGGGAGAGAGTGACAGAGACAGAAAGATATATGAAGTGGCTTTACAATCAATTTAAACTGTGCCTTTGTATTTTTGTTTCTTACCTCAGTCAATTATCTTTCTACTAAAGGCTTCATGGTTGGATGAAAAAAATAAATAATTATGTTTGATTTATTTCACTACAGAACTATAAGATGATAAAGACATGAGTGCAAGAAAGCCAATCTGGCGTCTCTGGTTATATAACAACTCACATTTGTTACTGCTAAAAAGGATTGTGATATTTACTCACTCTGCTGCGTTAATGTGAGCTGATTTGTCTGAATATTTTATCATTTCTCTTTCGCATTGCTTTTAATTCTCAACCCACCACTCTAGTGGAAAGAACATCTTCAATCCTGTGCGTAAAGAAGCCTTTACCCTCTATGAATTAAACCAAAATGAACACGTACAAGGTTAATTGGGGCTACGGTTTGCTCTAACAACTTTTGTTTTTGAAATGCAATTGCAACTATATTCACTTGGAATTATCAGTATTCGATCTTGTTGGATGACATTCCTTTTTTTCCACCCTCTGCAGCTCCGAGTGCCCCGTCCATAAGGGAAGAGTTGTGCACCGCTTCCTACGACACCATCTCGGTCCACTGGACGTCTGATGATGAGTTCACAGTGGTTTCCTATGAGCTACAGTATGCCATCTTCACTGGACAGTCTAACATTGCCAGTAAGTATGCGTGGACAGTCATGTAGTTGGGGGTTTTTGCATTATGCGTAATTTTTATCTAGTCCCTATTCAAATTTCAGTTTGGCGATTTGGAGTTAAAAAAACAACAAAAAACAACAACGGCCAGAAAACAAGTGACAGAAAATTACTATGAAGATTGCCTCTAGCGTGCATGCGATTGACAAGTAGTAATGAGAAATAACTCTGAAATCAGCACATTTCTACGATCAACATAAAAACCATGTACACTAACACTACAAAGCACTAGGCTACTGCAAGTTTCCTGCAGACTGAAAATGACAGACTGGGTAGATATGGCAGTCGAGACAATAACAACCCCTTCCCAGATGGAAAATGGGGAAACATGAAGTGATAATAAAATTTAGGTTACCGGAGAAGGCTCCGAAACAGCAGATTTCAACCAACCGTGAAAAATAAAAAATAGCAGCCCTATTAAAAAGTTGACAGAATCAATAAAAAACAAATCATGCTGCTCTACTGTTGGCCACTAGGTCCTCTAAGGCAGTCGGGAGCCAAAGTACTTTTCGAAAAAGATGACATAGCGGTGGAAGGGAAGCCTCTAGCTTTTTATGCTACCATAATCCTCAGATGTTGTCACACGTCAAGTGACTGTAGCTTGTGACAGATGAAAGGAGAATGCGATTTGACAATAGTGCAGCAGAGAACTCACGCTGGGTGTAGAGCTCTCAGTAAAAGACTTCAGTGGAAGTACAGAGTTCTTACGTCTGTGCATGGAATACATTTAAGTAGCACTGACGGAGCATGCAGAGAAAGATTCCGTCTTTCTTCTTCCCCATATTCCCGAGGTTCCACCTTTTGTCATTACGTCCTTATTACTTAACAGTTTAAAGCATGTTTAGAACTGACAGCCATTAAGCTAATGCGACATTCATTTCCCTCTTGCTTTCACGTCCCTGTCCACGTCTGTTTACCAAGACTCCCTGCTGAGTGCGTCAGATGAATCACAATGCAAGAAGTAAAAGCCTTATTTTGATCATTTTACAAAAAAAACACACACACACACACACACACACACACACACACACACACACACACACACACACACACACACACACACACACACACACACACACACACACACACACACACACACACACACACACACACACACACACACACACACACACACACACACACACACACACACACACACACACACACACACAACTCCTATGCATAATTGTTCAGTACAACCCTCTAAATTAGATTCCCTGTGGGAAATGTGTGTTAAGATGATAGGACAAACAAAGAGAGTTAGTCTGTCAATGTGTTTGATTAAATGTATTTACTTTTCAAATTAACTTAGTGTATGAATAACAACAATAATAGTTACTTTAATGGTTTCGTTTTAACAACACTTTACTTACACAGCTTGATGCTCTAATCATTTTGGTTTGTGTTAGGCTTAAAATAAATGCATATTTAGTAGTTTCCTACATCAGTTAATTAGTTACAATTCTTAAGATTTTTATTACATTTTCATACTGTTTATGGCTTTTATGTTTAATGCATTAGCATAAAGTAATTGCCTCTATATAAAGTGGTTTTATCGTTATTTGTAGAGTCGACCTTTCTCGCACAGGATTCAAATTGTGCAACTACACACAAAAAGGATGCATGCATGCATGCATGCATGCATGCATGCATGTTTAAAGTGTTCAGGCGGATATATTCACGTTATTCCTTATAGGCTTATAAAAGCTTTGCCATAAAACATACAGATAATACTCAGGCTTCCCAGAATAGATGGAGAAAATGTTTCTGCAAACAAAAAGCATTCTTTTGTCGATTTTGGATGTCTTTAGTGGTGAACACGCCTTTATGCGACAATGTAACATTAAAAAGGAGAACTGAGAATGTGCATTATGAAAGATTATTTCACTTCTGGGTGGCCAACATAAAGCGGCAGTGTGGTACCTTCCTGGGTAGATTCCTCAGGACACACACAAGGTGTGAATAGTTTCCTCTTGTGCCTTTTCACACCTGTTCTGACTGCCACACAAACACACAGTAATTTAATGTGTTTTCCACAGATTTCTTCTCAGACATTGTCTTTTATATAAAGCCTTAAATAAAAACAGAAAACTTGAATATCATTTCTAATTGAACTGCACACTGTCACCCCTCCCTCTCATCTGTGCCTCTCTCTCTCTCCTTATCACTCTCCTCCCAGGTCTGTGTAACTCATTGGAGAGCTGGATGATTGTACCCAACATCAAGCAGAACCACTACACGGTGCACGGTCTGCAGAGCGGCACCAAGTATATTTTTGTTGTCAAGGCCATTAACCAAGCGGGAAGCAGGAGCAGTGAACCGGGGACTCTGAAGACCAACAGTAAGCACAAGACGACTGAAAACAAACACTCCATATTGGATTGACCTTTACTGAAAATTCATATTCAAGCACATAAAAAAATCGTATTGATTTTTATTACTTTTAATTTTTTTTTTTGGCCTTCGGCAAATATAAGAATCAATTAACTGAACAGGAATGTTCTGTTCTGTAAAGTATCTTACCCGTTATAGATCTTAATACTTTTCGAAACCAATTCCTCCTCCTCCTCCTCCTCCTCCTCCATTAGGCCAGCCGTTCAAGCTGGATCCGAAATCTGCCCACAAGAAGCTCAAGGTGTCCCACGACAACCTGACAGTGGAGCGGGACGAAACCACGTCCAAGAAAGGCCACAGCCAGGAGCGTTTCTGCAGCCAGAACAGCTATGGCGTGGTGGGGAATGTCTACATCGACAGTGGCCGTCACTACTGGGAGGCTTTAATTGGAGGGAGCACATGGTGAGTTTTATTGACCCACACATTTCTAGTCAGAAAGAGTCTGTTTGAGTAAAAAGGTTCAAAGGATAACCGAAGCTCCTGCTCCTCCTCCTCCTCAGGTACGCTGTGGGCATAGCCTACAAATCAGCCCCCAAGCACGAGTGGATCGGCAAGAACTCGGCCTCCTGGGTGCTCTGCCGCTGCAACAACTCCTGGGTGGTTCGCCACAACAGCAAAGAGCTGGCCATCGAGCCCTCGCCCCACCTGCGGCGCGTCGGAGTCCTGTTAGACTACGACGCCGGTTACGTGACCTTCTACGACGCCGTGGGCTCGCAGCACCTGCACACATTCCACGTGTCCTTCGCCCAGCCCGTGTGTCCCGTGTTCAACGTGTGGAATAAGTGTCTGACGATTCTCACCGGTCTACCCATCCCTGACCATCTAGAGGGAGTGGAGCCCGACAACTGAAAACTACAGCGACAACAACGCGTCAGCATGAACTGGTCTTAATTATCTTAAAGCTGCACTGGGTAAGCTTTGTGAAAACAATCTTATTTGGATAGAGAACAAAAGAGTTTCCCCATCCGTTTCAATGGTAAAAAAAAAAAATTTAAAAATATGAGCATGGGAGTAACCCAATGACATCGCTTTCTCAATCCAAATAAATTAAACATTACCATTAGTGCAAAATTACCTAGTGCAGCTTTAACATGCGACAAAAAAAATAAATAAATAGATGCCTGGAGTGTTATCTCATCCACCTTCTCAAAAGTGATTCTCAGTTGGTGACTATGATTTCTTATAGCAAATTATGGCACTGGTTCATGCCATCTTCATGACCCCTAGTGAAAACATTTACGAGATGGATGACAGGAAGCTTGAGTCAATCCAGAAGAATACCCAACCCAGTCGCACGGCAGTTCGTGAAATGGTCACGTTATTTAATCTATCGATTCGTGTTCACGGGGACGTTTGTCGTTTTTTTCGTGGTGGCCAGCACGACAACGGTAGCAAGTAGTACGAAATGCCGAAAATCCGCCTAAGGAGGTTGGTTGGGGTGGTGGATGGGTCAAACAATTCAGGACTTTTCACCCCGGAGGCTGGGGATCGCATTCCACGTGTTGCGTTTTGTTTCCCCGTTAACCGTCCCGTTATTGTCGCGCGTTCCCTGCGGCCGTGTCTCGCCGTGTGAGGCATCCTTTCCCCGTTGTTTTTTCCTTAACCCAACCTCCGCCATCCCGTTATTGTCGCGCGGCCGTGTCCCGGCTTGTGAGGAGTCCTTCCCCGTGGGTATGATGGTTGCTTTCCCCGTTAATCTCCGTATAGACCATTTCGTGCTGGCCACCATGAAAAAAAAACGATAAAAAGGTCCCTGTGAACACGAATCAATAGATTAAAAATAACGTGACCATTTGATGAACTGCCGTGAGACCGTGTTGGAATACCAGGACAAATGGATAGACTTGAGCCAGAAATTCCTTCTGTAAGGCACTTTGGGCCACGATGGGTGCATTTGTACCATGGCAACTAGGAAACAAGCCACAAATCAATTTCTAATTTTTTTAGGCTAAACCACCTTATCAGATACAGCACTTCCCTGAAAGTACACACACTAACACTTAATACACACACAAAAACATGCAAGCACACACATTAACACTTACACTTCATACACACACAAAAACATGCAAGCACACACACACACACACACACACACACACACACACACACACACACACACACACACACACACACACACACACACACACACACACACACACACACACACACACACACACACACACACACACACACACACACACACACACACACACACACACACACACACACACTTAATCAATCATGGTTGCTGGATAGAGCTGAATAACAGATGTATATTTTGTAAATTCATGGCATACCTCCCCTTATCTTTCCCTTGTTCATTAAAAAGAACCAAAGTAGCCATTGATGTCTGTGCAGATGTCTTTATATACATTTTAAATAAGTTAATAAATGCTTAGTTATTTTTAAAAGTGACAGAGAGGAAATTTAATTATGCCAATATTAAAATGCAGGATTTCCTTAAATGTAGACTTTGTTTTTGCACATTGTTCATACTTTATTCATGCTTTTGTAGCCTATAATTAATTTTGGTGCACTTAACATACATTCATATTGGGAAAGTGTTGTTTGACTTGTGTTAAATTGTGTTCAGTTGCTTTTTGTGGCAGCCAGACCTGTCCTGCCGTTAGGATGTCATGTGATACATTATTTGTGAGATGTGTTGCAGGTGTAGCCCCAGGTTATTATTGGAGCTAAGTGGTAAAATGCACATTTGGGTGTGATTTATTTCCCCTCCCTTTTCTATACAGCAACATATGGCTGTTCAGTGAGACTTGTTTGTGCTGGTGTGCCAATACTCCAGAACTATTCATTTGCTTTTAACAAAGAGTGTCTTCCCATTTTCAAAATATTCAATTGCACATGTCATGTTTACACTGAGGTCTTATTTCTTCAAATCTACATGCATCATGTTGTTCAAAAAGGTTGAATTACACCACCCTTCACTTTATTGAGATAGCCATGCACAGTGGGCTGTCCTCAGACTTGTTGCACATTGATGATGTCAGTAGGGTGCACATAACTCTTTTCACTCATTGGCTTGCCATTTACAAAAACCCTTACAACAAAATCCCCTGAGGGGATATTGTCAATACTATTTCCTATAATTTAATATTGTTTTATGTAGTAATGTTTAACAGTGAAAAAGGCGCTCCTCAGTGTAAATACAAAGATTTGGTTGTATTTCTCAATGTTGCTTTGTTTCAAAACCTGGTACACTAAAAAAGTATGGCGACAAATAATCTATTCTTTAGTTCTGTTTCCTTGGCAATTAATTGAACTGTACGTTTTCATTGTATCTGATATGAATATGTAGTGCTTAATTTAAGGTTTCCATTTGAACTTTATGACCATGGTGTTATTCGTTCCGTCTCTGTGGACATTTTTATGGCAAACAGGATACAGTATGAGTGCTTGCATCACTGTCGTGTGAGATAAGTCTATGAGAAGGTCAAAAATAAATGTTGTTCCTTTTCACATTAAAGTGTGCGGTTCTTTATCCAGTGAGGCAAAACAGGGATGTGAGAATGTCAAGAGCCGATCTCATAAAAAGCATCACAGGGTGAAATGCCAGGAGCTATTTCTGGTTCTATTTCTGGGGGATGTACAAACAAAGATCACATTTTGAGGAAATTCAAGCAAGCAGTCTCAAACCCAATAAGTTTAGACTCTGGCATTTTGGTCTGTGAATAGTTACTAGTGCCCTTCAGGAAGACACTGCACTCATTGCTGTTTGCATGAGTCTGTCCTTCTCCATTTTCTGCCAAGGTAAAAAGACAAATTCAGGTTAGACACTGTTAATCATCTGACATTTTAAGCTGTTATAATGAATATTCTTATATTGACAATGGATGACATGACTACTTATGTGAAACCCTAGATTTAGTCACAAAACCACTTTCCCTAGGTTATAACATTGGATCTGCAGTGGCTAGATTAGTTAGATTTATCTAGCAAAGTGGGGACTAATTGTCATCACTATACAATAAAAAAAGGGGCAGGGGGATAATTTTTAACTGCTATAGGAACAGACGCTGCACAACGCATCAAAGCATTCGACAGCATCTGTAATTTGAATGGATAAAGCAGGATGAATGGAGATGCTTATGTCACTCCAAGTTAAGACCTCAACATGTTCCTTTGAGTTTGTGAATTTCCTGTGGAAGAGGAGGTTGTCGAGTTCATCATGTGAACTTCCCGTGGACAATTGTGGGGGGGGCTCTTCCTGATTTTTCCAGGAGCGATTGTTCTTAGACGCCAGGCATCAGTGGGGGTTTGTCGCTAAACACCTAGCATTAGCTGAAGCTTTGTGTACGTGTGTGTGTGTTGTTCACACGGTTCAGTGATGCGAGTGGGCAGAAAGAGAGTTTAACCAGCGCTCCACTGAGCAAACAATAAAAAGGACACCAAGACAATTTACAGGTCACCATCCGCAAATAATGGAGGCGTTTTCTGTAATTCAACCTGTAATACAGAAGATATGGTGAAGATAGTATGGGCAGACGGCTAGCCATTAGTGCTGCTCTCTAGAACTGCTGCTGTATAAGATACACAAAAAGCATTTACCGTTGGCATATAGCCTATGCTTAGTAATAACACCTCATCTAAATGTCTGCTTAAACAATGTTACATTTTGCATAGGAATCCAAACCGACAAACATTGTGAGAAATCTGGGTTCCTGACTGACTATAATTAGTAGAATGCGTCATCACAAGTAGTTTGAGTGTTACATCCATGACACAATCACTGTATATTCATTGCATAAAATAATAATCATGAGTCACAATATTAGGCCATCTGTGCTTCTCTAAGAAGGAGTAAGCCGAGCATGAATTGTGTCATTTCTTGATATGTGGATGTCCATAGAGGGCAATTATCTTCTAAAGTTTTGCCTCTGAGACTACTTTCCTTATACAGTATATCATGTTCCACGGATCTGTTTTGAAAGAGACCAGTCTACTTGTCTGCATGACATGAAATAATTAATTCCTTGTTGGCCGACTGCAAGGGAGGTATGCATTCAGATTGTTAAACAAGTGTATTTACTTAAATTAAAAATAAAAAGATCAGGGCCCTAAAATTCTACCCTTTTCCACCAACTCAATCCAATGTGAGCCAAGTTCAGCAGTTAAAAGTGCTTACTGACCCTCTTGTGTTCGCATGCAAGGATTTGTGTGACATTTAAAACAATCGATACAGTAACTAAATGTGTCTCGGGATTTTGCTGTTCGGCTGAAATGTACCGCAGAAGGTTGAGGACCAACTATTATTATATTAGCCTTTGTCAAGGGAACGATTTGCTGAGCCTGTGTGTTGCTTTCCCTACACAACCTTGGTTCACAGGGACGTACTACATTTGAGAACTGTGAAGGTCCAGCAGCTTGAAGAGCTCCTTTTTTTTTGGCCTCAAGGGCACCTTGAATATACACCTTAGCAAGAAGCAGAAACTGTTAGTCGTTCAATTCTTCCCCATGGGTCTTGGAATTTGAACCACTGACCTTCCTTCACAAGACCACTTCACTCTCCTTTAGGCAAACACTGTCCCAGTTTTGTACATTGCGGTTTGTGCAGCTTCCGCTGCAACCACACTTATATGGGCAGCCTGGAGAGTCTGCCTTCCCCAAGGGATTTTTACAGCCAAGCAGCAGCACAGACCGATAGACAAGACTCCAAAATGCGCTGTCTCTGTGCTCCTGGGGGAGCTGTGTAAGTATTATTTAGGCCTTGCAGTTCTGATGTACAGCATATGTGTGCTGAACAAACTTGGGCATGTATCTGTAGCTACTTCATGACAATGTGGCATTACAAGCAAATAGGCAATGGCTGCATGAGCAGAGGAGCAATAACAGTAACTCCCTTAGGAGTAGATCTGTAGAAAATGGGACAGATTTTTGGTACAGAAGCACAGGAACAACAAATGCAAAATTAACTAATGCGTCCGTGTTGGATGAAAATGCTGCACGTCGCTTTCAAACCACATTTGAGCAAATTCTGATCAGCCGTGATCAGGAACGTAAAGAGTACTAGAATATCATACTCAAGTCAAAGTAAAAGCACTTGTGTAAAAATATGCTATGAAAAAAGTAGGTCAGTTAAAATATACTGAGTAAATGTTACTGCATTACAATAATCAAACTCTGTCTCTATAGACAGACATTTGCAGCCTGTGCATAAAAATGATGAAAAAAATAAAAGCTATAGACACCACAGCGGGTGTAACAAGCGTTATTAATCCACATAAATTAAACATGACACTTGTTATTGAACCAACAACAGAATAAAACGTCAGCAAAGCAGACGCAAGAGCTGTATAATAGACTCCACAGCAACTGCAGCCCACAAACACACATACAGCCTATATGCAAAGGAAACACAGCGGTTGCCAATGTTTTCATCCGTACAGTGAGTTACAACAACACGTTACTTTATTGTGCTCACCAGTCTGAAGGTCAATCTGGCACCACAAAGTCCTCCACATTTTGCTCAACTTCTCATCCATTCTCAGTCCATAGGTTAGCACCAGCTCCAGACCTCCTCTCGGCCTCTCTGTCCCACTGCGCTCCTGAAAGTTTTCAAACATTTTGAGCTGAATGTGGCTCCGCAGTCACAACACTGTGACAATGGACTGTAACAGAGAACAGCAGAAAGGCCTCATACCCCTTACTGAAGGTAAACGTTCCTCAGTGAACTCAGACATCACCGGCGGAGGCTCCATCATGAGCATATGAGCATTTAGCATGTTAGCCAGACCCATATTATTACACCTGTTGTGACGTGACGGTGCTGATGAGGGTTGTGCATGAAATCAGTGATAAATTAGGCTACACAACTTCACCTGTCACCTCTGTGGAGCTCCGCCCACGCGCGATGGTGTTTTTTTTTTTTTGCCCCCAACTGCTCCTTCCAGGCAGCGTTAGGGTTAGGATTAATGGTGCGTTCTTTTTGTCTTGTAATCGCGACTAGTAGCTCGAGCGTGACGTCACATCCGTGTCGAAAAACGAATAACCGCGGGCTGTTGCATTCTTTTTGTCACACTACGAGTCGGAGAAAAGATGGATTTTTGTAACATTTTTAGTAACATTTAGGATTGTATTCACCCAGTTATTGACATATTACACACATATATTTCACAGTTTGATACATGAAAATTACGTTTTGATTAACGTTAACGTTAGGCTACTGCTCTGCTTTCTGCTCAAGACTTGGCTTAAAGCCATTGTTGTCATATAGCAACCGAGCGTCTCTAGCCAATTTCAGCTGCACAAGCACAATAACTAATGAGGCGGTATTTAACTCCTAATAAGACTGTAGCGACATGCCTATAGGTAGCAGTATACAGTGCTATGTGTACGACTTCTTCATTTGGTTACAACAAAGACAAAAGTGCTTAAAAATGTAGAAAACCACAATGTTTACTATGTGTGATGCACGACGTAGCCATCTTTGAAAGTGAGCTCGGGGTCCTCGGAGTTCAGACGACTTGACGAGTTGTAAATACCATTGACATATATATAATGGACCAATAGATCCCGTTGCTCTGGACGGAGACCAGTGAAGGCTATTAGAAGCACTTTTCCGGTGATGGCCAGCTTTACTGTGCAGCCTCCAACTGAGAGAGACAACGTAAATGTGACGTGAGCAACCTGTCTGAAAGTGTGAAGTCTTCTGGTAGCTGTGCCGAGAGAAATCTCAATCATTCCCAATCTTACAGAGACGGAGATCGTAGGTATATGTAAGGAGATAACATAGGCACAGGCTAATTACTGATCACTAACATGCTAGTTAACATTAGTCATTAAACCTAAACAGCTAATGGAAGTCCAAACTGCCTGCGAGCTTCTCCTGTACTATACGGTAATTCCTCTACTGTGCGACAGTAAGTCACTTGGTTATGACACAATCGTTAGCCTATTTTTTCAAAAACGTCTGCTACGGAGCCATAACGTGAGATACAAGGTAATGGAGCCTTTTATACGTTGTTGTGTTTCTTTAGAACTAAACAATGGACAAATCGAGTCTTTAAACGCTTCGGATGTAAAGTTATTCTCAGTCAAGTGACGTAAAAAAAAAATGGCGGTCAGCGGAATGCTAACAGGAGGTGATGGCCAGTTAGCAACAAAATGGCGCCATGATGGCTCGAGTTCTGAAGCGAAGCTTACCCCCTTGGTAAATACGACCTCGGGGGCGTTCTTTTTGCAACTTCCGGGTCGTAACTCCGGAAAACGACTCGTAAAACGACTTCGGTGGACAAAAAGAACGCACCATAAGGTTAAGGTTAGGGTTAGGTGCCTGGAAGGCACCGTTGGGGGCAAAAAACACCGATAAACCTCCGCCCACCTGCGGCCGCAGACACACCTGCAGCTTCCTCTCTGCTGGTTGGACTCTTTTGGTCCTTTCTGACAACAGGACTTTTGTTTTTACTCTGTCTGAAATGTAACAATACTTGTAATAAAAAGTAGGCCACTTAAGTTAAAGTCAATTAAAAAAAAAAACATACTCAATACAGGACAAGTACACCAAAAAACGACTTGGTTGTAGTAAATGTAATCTTCTTACTTCCACTCCTGGCCAATATACACCACACCCATGCCATCCATATGATAATGACATAGGCTAATGGGAAATATATTTATATGGTGGTAAAATAAGATTACACAACTTATTTTAAGATAAACATAAAATTAAATAAATGTTTGACTTGTTAGTTCTGACAAACTCGTGCATGTACATTTGTGGCTGGCCCTATGGGCCGGCCATGTAAAAGCTTCTCTCTCTGCATGCTGTTTGGTAGCATAGTGAAATCAATCCTCTAAATATCCAGCAGATGTCACTGTTAGGATTCATGAAAATAAGCATACAAGCACACCACAGAAAACCATAATTGGCTACAGAATGACTATTGGACTTCTTTCTACATAGACCTGGTGTGTGTGTGTGTGTGTGTGTGTGTGTGTGTGTGTGTGTGTGTGTGTGTGTGTGTGTGTGTGTGTGTGTGTGTGTGTGCGGTGTGTGTGTGTGCGTGTGTGCGTGCGTGCGTGTCAGCGCTTATGTCAAAGATCTAGATCAAGGAGACAAATCCAATGGTTGTTATCCATGGTAATCTATGGTATTCATGTATTTTCAATATTGATGAGGCCTCTGGTCCATTTATCACATCATATCTCCTCATATCTACTGATTTAAACTTTATTACACATAAATGGGAAAAATCCTTTAAAGAAATGCGGGAAGTCCTTGTAAGCAAGTGTCAGTAACTCATTTGGATCTTCATCAAGCATTCTCTGACTCATCTAAGTTACTGTCTATTCAATTCTCAATTTGGTTGGGAAACCGTTATTCACAAGTCATAGCAGTAATTGAGACCGTAGTTTTGTCCTTTTTTAGCATGGGCTGAGAAAATGTGCTAGAATAAGTCACGAGGATTGACTGCAGTCATAATGTTTCATGAGTGTTTTGAAAAGATCAATATGCAATCAGGAGCTGGTCGGTCATTATTTTTTATTCCTAAAAGGGGATTCAGTTGCTGAGTGTGTTGCACATGCACTCACATTCCAATTGTATGTCACAGGAACACAGAATGTACAGTACATCTGGCACAGACTGCAAGCATGTGTAGCATACATCTTCTAGTCCAACAAGTGAAGTAAAGAACTCCTTCACACCAAGGTCTGTCAAGGAGGAACTTCATCATTTCACCCAATCAGTATCATAATATGCAAACAGTAACTGACGTGTGAGTCAGTTGAAGTCAAGCAGTTTTGTGTATTTGGCTTAGCTGCTCATGTGGGACCAAATCAGAAAATCATGTCTGTGTTCGAAAATGGAGTGTTCCACTTATTCACTGTATTATAATTTGTGCTTTCGAGCTAGATGAAAGCAGGTTCCAAGCATACTACCCAACTGAGGTGTCCTTGAGCGAGACACTGCATCCGTACCACCTCCAGAGATGCCGTTTTGTGCCTCAAAAAGGGGAATAGTCATCACGCATTACACATCGTAGTATTAAACATTACATACTAAATAGCCACTATTTGAAAAATATCACACCCTCTCTGACAAAATAATTGCTTTTGTGAGGGTACAATTACCATTATTATGGGAAATTCGTTGGCCAACATGTTTCAGGTCAATGATTAGCGAGGTGGAGATAGCGTCTGCAGTGTCTGACAGTGAATAGTAGGCGTTATGGTCTTCTGTTTGCTGTGCGGCAGAGATTTGCCACTGATACGCTGTTGCCAAACTTTTCCACCTCCTGGTAAAGCGTCTTGATGACCACCACAGCTGCGGAGTCTGCTGCCAGCAAGAATCTAAGATCTTGGCTGACATCTGTGAAGGCCAGGTTGACGGCACCAGTCGCTTCAGGGCTTGGTCTGGATCTACAGATGCTCTCTTCACTTGGCTTAAGCACATCTGGGAGGCTGCTGCAAGGCTTTTGGCCACTAGTTGGGCCTCTCCTGTGAGGAGGTGGAGTAGCCACAAGGGCCCAAAGGCTGTCTGGACAGTCAGACCTCCTGCTGACCTCAAAAGAATCCCCCAAGAAAGGCTCAGAGCTTACTGTCTGGCTTTTTATTCTCACTATGTTGGGTCAGAAAGAAGAGAGTAGTCCACTTCTTTAACCTGCAATTAGCCCTTACACGGTGTGTGCTAATTGCAAGCTAGCTGTTGGAGGATTTGGAGGTAGCAGGTATTCAATTGTTGCCGGTTCATCCTGGCTTTCAGCACCACTAAGCCGTGCCACTGATCAATGCAATTCCTCTAACAACAATTGTGTTTTCCCTTTTCAGGTATAAAGCTAATGACTTAATAGCAACACCAGCTTCTTAAAAAAACAACTACTCCCACACTAGCTTTGGTCACATTCCCAAGCTCACCATCCCCTGAAAGGACAGCAGACAGCTATAGGGTCATAATGAGAATGAGGTCTGGCGCATTGTTATCAGGACTACCGCTACCTCCCAAATAACGCTCAACCATTCTTGGCAAAACCTACTCAGAATCTTGTGATAGCAATTTTTATTTTGGAATGAGACCCCTCATTTCTTCTTCATTGCATTTGATCTTAATTAGACACTTGTTATGTATGCTCCAGCCTTGCATTCTAATCTGTTGCAGCAGACGAGGCACCAAAGGCTTTTGTGAGGAACAATTTAGTGTATTGATCAGAGAAGGCCTGGGGCACAATTAAGGCCCCAAGGAAGGAATGATCACTTTACTAATTATAGGGTTTGTGGAAAGTTCAGTGAAGAAGTAGAATGTTGATCCCTGAGTCCAGGAGCTAAATGTGGAAATGCCTTTTGTTGTCATGTGTGTACCTGTATCTTTTCCTCCATCCTTTGCCATCTCCCTCTTTCTTTTCTCACACTTCTCCCTTTCTTGCGTTTCTTTTCTTAAAGCTCACTGACACACTGCATTTCGCTACCGACCTCCTCAATCACTCACTCAATCCCTCTTTGATAGTCGAGCAATTTATATCCAGACAGACAGTCAAGAATCCAATTAGTTTGCACCTCTCAATCATAAAATCTTCAGTCAGGTTGAAACAAACTTGGACAGACATGCTTTTACTGCCTCGCTGCCTAATTAAGAGACAATAATTTACTGCACTCCAAATGGGCACGAGCTTTTGTGCACTCAAGTAATTGGGGAGAAAAAAAAAAAAAAAATATATATATATATATATATATATATATATATATATATATATACACACAAGAAAGGGGAGCAACCAAGCGACGAGAAACGATAAAGGCATGAATTAAAAGGTAGCAGACACGGGCAGGGTGTTAGCTGGATGTTTGAGCCATTTCTGCTCATTTCTCCCTTGAGTAAGTCCAAACTAAGAGTCAGACATTTTTCTAAAGGAGTGCTGGTGGGGCAGTGTGCAACGCAGCTCTTCAGGTTTGTTTCATCTCCATTTTTAAAATTCAGGGGAGTGCGGCTTGTATCAGCAACACATTGCCTTTCATTTTTATAAGGGAAGTATTAGAGAGCATCTCTGACCCGGCAAGGTGGAAGAACAAACTGTACGTCTTTGTGTTTATGAATTTGTGTGTTCTTGTACTTTTGTATTTGTGAGAAAACAAATTGAGTTTTCGACCTTTCGGGTGACATTTCTGAAACGTGAGTAGATTTCCTTCAGTCTTTAGAGTAGGATCAATAGTAGGATATGTTAATGCTGCCAATTGTATGTTCTGTATGTCGTTTAAAAATGAATAAAATCACAAAAAAGAATAGATTTTGATAGTTGGTTTACCTTTAGGATAAAAGATGAACAGTGCTTCACTGTTCATCATTCAGAATTAGTGCAAATTCTTTCTTGAAAATTATAATTAAAGGTTTGAGTCCATGCAAGAAACATTTACTCCATTTACACATGAGACCGGTATCTGAATATCTCATCCTAATAAGGAAAATGCATGTTGATGCTAGGTGTAAAACACTTTGCAAATTACTATCTGATCAGCCAGACCACATACTTACTTACATACACTACTAAAATGAATTAGGAAAAGCAGAAAACACCCAGCAGTAGGTATAAACCTTGTCTGTAAAATCAGTGGAGTGCCCCTTTGAGTTTATCAAGTAGGAATGAATGTGGTTTTTCATAAGATATAACTCTAACAGTGTGTCTGTGTGTGTGTGCGTGCGTGCTTGCACGTGCATTTGTGTGTGAAAGAGAGGAGGTGATGAGGAGAGGGAGCCACAACGTGAGAAGAGAAAAAAAAAAAAAAAAAAAGAATTGGGTGAGTTTGTGTGAGCAAGAACGGCAAAAGAGAGTATGTGTGAGATTAGGTGTGTTTGTGTGTGAAGGAGAAAGGAGGGAGGCAGAAAAGGTGAGAGGAAGATGCACATTTGTAGATGGATGTGCGAGTGTGTGGGTGTGGGCACGCTTGTGGCAGCGTTTGTTCTTGCCTGAGTGCATTTGCACAGAGGAGAACGGATGTAACGGGCCTGTCTGTTTTCTCCCCAGAATAATTGCTTATGGATTACCTGAGGCGAGTCCCACTGGAGATACTTAGATATGACACTCCCAGGTGACTCCTTAAATCATGTTCATATCCGGTCTGAGCGAGAGTTTGATTTTGCTTTGCCTGATGTGTGGATATCCTTGTATGCGTCCCTGTGCATGTTTGTGTGACTGTGTGTGTGTGTGTGTGTGTGTGTGTGTGTGCAGATCCAAGCGGATACATTGTTTCATCTTGCTGACTTAGAAGTGACTCCAAAGACATCACAGCTGTTTATTACATGCACTGGCAGTGTGTACACAGACACATGCATCCCCCCCAAATCCATCATATGATTCAGCTCAATTCCATGTGGTTGACAGACTACAGCAACATTTTGGTTATATAATTGTGTTGATATCCAGTATATCCGGGAGGTTTGTACGTTTGTAATTTTCTTGCTCAGAGAGCCTTTCCAACAAAAGTCTGAACAAAATTGTACCGGTATGCATTGTTTAGTAGCTTCTCAACCCTGAAACCTCATGTTCTGGGACATAATGAGAGAGGAACCTTGAATGATTCAGGAGGCCAGAACCCCCCTGGAAGATAGTTGCGATGGTTTGTTGTTTCGCAACGGTTGTGTTGTTGTCAAGGGGAGGTCCCAGAATTTCTTGCTCCTTGCTCAAGCCACACAAGCTTGAGTATGAGTGTATACCTGGCTGTTAGAGCAAAAGAGCTATTACATGTGCCATTAAAATTCTCAAAAGCCACACAATGGCCATTGTTTGTGCTGGGACAGTTGGTGAGATACTGATTAGCCCCAACATTAACTCTGCTTACTAGCTTCTGATCTTATCCATAGGAATCATTAGTGGTTATGCTACTTGCACACTGGTCATTTCATATTTAATATCTAATATTATAAAAAAATATATTTTGTGATTTATACTATGTATGTAGGTTGTAGATTTTACTCTACACTTGTATATACATGTACATTGTTGTTCATTCATCTAAGTATATTTTTCAGTAGTTTAAATTTTTTTTTATCTTTGCTATCTTATTTTAATTCATTTTACTTTTCATCTTATTAAAGTGATGGTTCGGAGTAATTCACCCCAGTGTCCTTTGCACCATGACCTCGAGCCAAACACCCCCCCAGAAGCTTTTTTCACCTGGGTCTAACATTGGGAGAGTTAGCGTAGAGTAGCGTTATCAGCTGAATAGCTTAGCGCAGGGGCTAATGGACCCATGTTTGTATCTTGTAAGTTACCCCACTAATAATGCCCAAAATGATACCAAACGTCTACAAGTAGTACAAATAGGTTATGCTCTCATAAAACGATGGATTGGAAAGTTTATAAGTACACCAGAAGTTTATGTAAATAACACTTGCCTGCTGGCTTCTGCTCTCTGCTGTTGTTTTTGCTGCTGTAAGACGAGTGCTTAGGGCCGTCTACAAATTACTACACCAAAAAGAGATGCAACAAAAATATTTATTAATTTAACTTTTTTTTTTAGTAAGTAGTATAACTAGCAGGAGACAAGTAATAATTGAGGTAAGTTTGGAGACATTACCTTATTTAATCATTAAATTAATAAATATTTTTGTTGTAACTCTTTTCGGTGTAGTAATTTGTAGACGGCCCTAAGCACTCGTCTAACTGCAGGTAGCAGCAGCAGCAGCAACAGAGAGCAGAAGAGAGCAGGCAAGTGTTATTTACATAAACTTCTGGTGTACTTACAAACTTTCCAATCCATCGTTTTATGAGAGCATAACCTATTTGTACTACTTGTAGACGTTTGGTATCATTTCGGGCATTATTAGTGGGGTAACTTACAAGATACAAACGTGGGTCCATTATCCCCTGCGCTAAGCTATTCAGCTGATAACGCTACTCTACGCTAACTCTCCCAATGTTAGACCCAGGTGAAAAAAGCTTCTGGGGGGTTGTTTGGCTCGAGGTCATGGTGCAAAGGACCCTAGGGTGAATTACTCCGAACCATCACTTTAATTATTTCTAGTATATTTCTTGTATTTTTGGTTTGTGAGGGAGTGCGTATGTGTGTTGTGTATGTCCTTGGTAACTTGCTACTAGCTGCTTGTGATTTCCAAATTTGGGATTAATAAAGTCTGTATATCTATCTATCTATCTATCTATCTATCTATCTATCTATCTATCTATCTATCTATCTATCTATCTATCTATCTATCTATCTATCTATCTATCCATCCATCCATCCATCCATCCATCCATCCATCCATCCATCCATCCATCCATCCATCATCCATCTATCCATTAACACAGCAGATAAGACATAGCTCCAGCTACTTTTTCCTCCAGCCAATGATCTTAGCTTTGCACACAATTAATTCTTTATGATGCAATCCCATTAAGCCGGTAGAAAAAGAAATTCTACTAAAATTATGGATATTAGCTTATCACAGGAAAAGTCAAATCAAGCTCATATTTTACTGTGCAAGCTGTTGCTTTTCTTTGCTATCCCAGCTGTCATTTATGGGCAGAGGAGGGAAAATATGTCCCAAACATAAAAAAAAAGGTTGCTGCAATTTTCTCAGTTGGCGATAAGGTTGTTCTCTGATTTATAACGAATTAGGATTTCAAACAGTGACAGTTGCTACTATCAACAATTGCTCCCCCGGAGGGTTTTCAATATCCCCATGCACAGTGCAGAAAGTGTAGAGGTCATTCTAATGACTTGAATGAAATGTTTTTGCAAGAATGACAAAGAAAAATATATTATCCAACTTGTAAAAGTGGAGAATGGAAGTCTTTTGCTGAAACATTTATTGATTTAATAGTGAAATATGTCCTCTTGCAAGTACCTTCCTTATAATTGACTTTAAATAAACGCCCCTCGACTGCAAGGTGAGATACCGAAGTGAATGACAATGTGTAGTCCTTGGTGAGGTTGTCCCTGAGTTCACACATTGTATTAAACACCATCCTTCATTTACTTGAATATACTTTGAAGAAAAATCCAGGACTTTCTTGGCACATTGTAACCATTAAAAATCTGAAAGAAAGAGGAAATTCTGCAACAAACGGAGGGTGATAAATGTTCTGCAACAAATGTTTTTATTGTGACATAAAAGTCAAGGGAGTTTGGCAGAAATGCCCTTATCAGTGCTACATGACAGGAAGCAAATTGTGCCTTTAAAATACCTTTCCAACACAGACACATCACTCAAAATCGACATTAGTGAACCTTAGCTTTGTTGAACCAATTGCAGCCAAATGATTAAGGTTAGGTGACCCTCGTAGAACCTTAAATCTACTTTCTCGTTTTCACAAAAAAAGAGGAAATATAGAAAAAGCCAAGGCTGATATGAATGAACAATGCTTATACTGACAGATTTCTTTAGACCCAAGGAGGCTGTTTGTGAGTGGGGTGTTTGATAGAGTTTCACCACTCACAGGATCCCAGTGAGACTGAAAGGTATAGGTAACATTCAATTACATACCTCTGTACACACAGTATGTATTGAACCGTGGTGTGCCTGAAGTAGATGAGGGGTGACAGGGATACACTCAAAACTCAGTGGTCCTTGTATTTTTTTACTAGCACTGAATCACAGTGAGGTTGGCTGGTTATTACACTGGTCTACACCAACATTATGGGCTTTGGTAACACTATATATGAATGGAGCCTGAACCTTCTAAATTGCAGACATATCTTTATTATGAAAATAAATAATACTGAATACTCAATTCCCTGTATTTCTTATTTATTCTTTAAATTCCTTATTTTGCCAAGGAACCCTGGAACTCCATACAGAATAAGTGCACAGCAGGACAGCTGATCCTGGATTACCACTACACAGATACCTGTTTTGATTCACTGATTTACAAGCAAGACTCAATATCGTCACTGTCTTTCAGGAACTTCGTATCCTTAAACTTTAAATAACCTACTTTGCTCATACATTTGACATTATTGAAACATTTCTAAGCAGTACAATTGGGTTTGGTTGACGTTGGATTTACATACTCATTTTTGGAGGTCCCACACAGGCCCCACTCAGTATGTATAAACAATAATGCTAATTCTTTATTATGAAACATGCCCTCAGTACACAATCATGTTTATTAGCAATTCTCATGCAATTTAGGACAAGTTATGAAGTATCAAGGTGCTAAAAGAACGATTTAAAACAAATAAAAATAGGGCCTTTTGACTGCAGGACCCCAAACACAACATTAGGGTTAATTTAAGGTTCATAAAGAACTGTAGATGAATTCAACTGGCATTTACGAGAAGAAAACAGCCAAATACATGCAATCCTAGGATTGAGGAGGAGACAGTATGGATCATTGAGTGGAGCTGCGTGGCTGCAGTTCATACAGTCGGCCAGCAGAGAGTGATACACACACTGTAATGGAGCTTTTCCAGACTGCGGCTTTGGCAAAAAGCTCTTCGTGCACGCCCATACGTGTGTGTATCTGTCATGGTGCTAAGCTTCAACCCTCTCCAGCACACTGAGAGCTGGAAGCCGCTGCCTGACATTCACAAACAATGGCCATGCAAGACAATCAAAACAAGATGCCTGGGATCACTTCCTTGTCCCCATGAGCAACAGTTTGCAAAGCTTTTGCTTCCTCCACCCACCCCTCTCTAGCTCCAACATAAGACATCGCCCAAGGTGTGGATTTATGTAACCACGCAGATCCCTTTTTCCAACCATGCTTTAACTAAAGTCATCCCACATTCAAAGCACCTTTTATATCTCAGCTCCAAATCAAACATGTCAATGCTGGAGCTTGTAAGAGCGAATGTTTTTTTTTTTTGGCAAAAAAGTCCCGTAAATTACTCCGGGGCGATTTGAAGCTGACTGCATTTTGCAGTGCAGCATAAACATCCTTAGGGTGTTGTTTGAGTCAAACATCCATTTGGCTTAGTAATTTTATGGGTCAAATGCACACCAGAGGAAGGGCGTAAATACTCTGGCAACACCTTGAATAGTAATGCTCCCTGGGCCTCCTCCAACACACTGTGTTCATGTATGTATGCGTGTTTGTAGCGGCAAACAATCTGTCAAGTAAACTTTTCAAATACTGCCATGTAGGATTTAAGCTGTGCGCTGGAGTTTCAATTGGGTGAGCATTTGGAGGTAAAAAGGACAGTTATATGTCATGATAGTAACATTTTGAGGAGGAATCGCCACAATTTCCACAAAGCTGTGAGGAAATCTGTGCATAATGTCTTCCGACTCTAATTACATTTACTATGTCACTTAGCTTGAGAAAAAGCCGAATTTGACTATTGTTTTAATATAATCATTGATGGTATTCCACCTTTAACACTAAATCTATAGCTTTAAGACACTGCTGCTGCCCAATACACCCACAATGAGTGAATGTAATCTCCAACTAACGTTCTTTCAACAAAATAACACCTACAGTATACACTGCACTTACACATCTTAAAATAACTGGTTATAACAGCTATCCTGCTATTATGGTCCTTTCAATGTTACTCACACAATACAATGTTTACTCTGATGGCGTCTTGTTTTGTGCCACGTTTTACAGCAATAAATGAACTTTTTCTTTTCCCCCCTTCAGCAAAGGGATTTTTTTCTCGCTCATTGGAATGCTTTGTGTCCAAGAGCTTACAATCAATCTTAACAGACCTACAGCAGCAATTCCTCACTCTATATCTCACTCTTGGTTTATTGTCGCAGTGTGAGGCATTAAATAATACTAACACTTTAGTTTCATTAACACATTCAGTGGATTCTCTGCTTTGTTAACTGCTTTTGTGTTTCTTCAAGTGCATAAATCCAGTAGATATATAGAGAAATCACATTAAAGGTATAGTAAGCGATGTTAATCTAATACACTTTTTGTCAAATTCAGCGAATATCTCCTCACGGTCACCTGACTCTCTATTTTCTGTGTGCGCTGAAAAGAAATCCGGTGTTCCTACACAGCCCTGGCTGTGTAAATGCAAAACAAACAGAATGGTGCGCTCAAACCAAACAACACTATTCCAGCCAATCATCACCAGGTGGTGGTGGTGGTGGTGGTGGGGGGGGGTGGGTTATGCCGGGCAGGTTATCAACAAGAAGAGTTGGCAGCGAAGCAGCAAAAGTGGACTGAAGAATACAAATAAAAAAAAAAGAAAGTTGTACGACCGGGAAAGGAGGAAGAGCCTTGTTAACATCGGTGAGGCGTTTCAACCGTGGTGGTTTACATATAATAATAATAATATAGAAATAAAATAATATAATATCGACGTTTAGTCATCAGAAGTGGTTGCTATGGGAATGTGCGTCCATCCATCTGGGGGGGCACAGAATCGCTTACTGCACCTTTAATTAGATTAGATTAGAGTAGAAAGACTTTATTGATCCACAGCACCCATACAGAAGTGTCCCAATTCAAGAAAAGCCCATGAATCTACCATAAATCCCAATGCTGAAGTTCAGCTCATCTGGACACTTTAGCATTTCAAATTAATCAGAGGAAAAATAAGAATGCAATGACAAACTCAGATAGCAGCGAGTTTCCTCCAGGTGTGTTCATCTGAGTGTGTATTTCATGCCCATCCTTGGAGATGTTACTATGGGGACGAATGCTGTGGAAGTAACACAGACTGAAGGCACATTTCAATCCGGTGAGTCAGTGTGTTTTGAGGCAGAATCAATGCCCTTATATGCTATGCTCTGTATAGTAATGGAATTATTGCCCCATTGGATTGTAGCCTGGGGCGTATAGCTCGCAGCACTGTGGAAGTGCATTTCAAGGTAGAGATTTGGGGATTTTAGGAGCATTTGAGGCTGAGAAGTGGAGGGAATAGTCATCTGTGTAATGATGGTAATATTATTACGGAGGGGGGGAATCGAGGCTAAATTACAGCAGGGCTGACTGGAAGTGAAACTCATGCCAGAGAATCAGTGCAGATTTTCAAAGGCAGCAACATATTGGAGTCGATTAGAAGTAATTTCAGGCAATTCAGGAACTTTTCTAAAAAAGTTAAAATGGAATATGCAACACTGACATATTGGTATTATGCTATATTATTAACATAATGGACTGAGAGTGAATTCAGCGCAGGTACTGTTGCCCGCAGGTACGAGCAAAGACATTTATTTAGGATAAGGTTCAAGGATGTGATTGCGCGAAGAGGTGTAAAAGTGTGTTCGCGTGTCGTCAAGTAATGCATGGCGAGGTGTGTTTGCATGTGCACACAGCTGTGTATGTGTGAGTGTGTGCCGGACGTGCGTTTCAGTTCTCCGGCTCCTCCTCTTTCAGCATGTCTGGAGATCTGTCTCCTGCAGATTGCCAGAGCTCTGGGTGAGGTACTTCAAAGCGCTGTGAGAACAAGTGAAACAGGGGGAATCAGCTCCTGTACTCCAATCAACCGAGCGGATGGGAAGGCGCAGCTTGTGATTCCGGCTATATTCCACTCTACAGAGCCAAATAATAGGAGGATTTCAGCCCCTCATGGATACCTCGCAGCTTGTAAAACCTGCCAGAGTTAGCTACCGTATACCGTATATATCCACAAGCAAGATAAGCAGTGAATATGACAATTTAAGGAAATAAAAGACTTAAAAAAATACTTTTATGCCCCAAAAACTGCCTAATGTTGGATTTATTTACCACCCCCCCTACTGCTTTGATACCTTGGAAAAGAGGCAGCTAGCCGCTGGTCGTGGTTATTCTCCAAACAGAGACTGCTGTGAGTTTGGAAGCCTTAGAACTTAACTTTTGGAATCCACTTAATGTTGGGAAAGATCATCTATCCTGCTTTTCATACGTCCCCTGATATTTTTTATTTCTTTCTCTTAAACTTGACCAAGAAAACGGTTGAAAAAAAGAATATTGGAACAGGGATGAGCAAAAAGTTAAAGAAAAAAAATGAAATACAGGCATTTGAAAAATGCTGAGCATTAATTCAAGGCTTTCTTTTGTAATAAAATCACAAAAGCTTTGTAAGATATGAGTAATGACGGTGAATCACCACTTGGTGTGGTAGCAACATTAGAAAATACAGATACGACAGTGCAACTAATTTGACACCCAAGATAGGTGGAGTATTAAAAAAACCTGTTTGCATAAATTGCTTATCAGCCGGCATCATTATGCTTTGTGCAGTATGATTGGCTTTCTTGTGTCTCATTATAAGAAAACAAGCACCTATCCAGACCTTTTGATGCCACTGTGGATCTGAAAATGAATCCATGCAGATTCAAATTGGAGGTCCAATTTTCCACCGGCTCAAAATGGAGCAGGTCGATAATCAACAGCGCCCTACAAAAGCTAGCTTTCATTCTCTCTAATGATCAAACCTATGTGGGAGCCATTAGCCTGCCATTCTACTGAAACTCTTATCAAAATTCCTGTTAGAGGCACCCGAATAATCTGATTTTAATTACTGTGGTCAGATGTTTTGAACACTGTATGAACACTGAATCTGTGTGTGGGGCTGTGTGTGGGGACTTTTACTGTCTTACGATCACAAAACTGGACAGTATTCACCCAATGGACACATTAACAGGGATAAGGTGATAAAAGTTGTTGCCACATACTTTCCAAAATCATGAAAAATTGGATTCCTCTTACTGGTGCTAATCTTCATGGTATTGATGCTCACAGTAGTAATCAATGTAATTTCATTTATAAAAAAGGAGAATTTAGAGTCTGTGTACTTCGGAAAGTGCTAAGAAACACATAGGGGGTGGGGGACAGTAACCTTAGCTGTTATTCCGAGAGAAAAAAATGATTGCGAAACCCTGGTTAATGGTTTAAAAAAATAATATTCAAAGATTAGGAAAATGGCTATAAATGTAGAAACCTCTCATGTTAGAATTGCTTAATTTCTTGCCGACAGCCTTGACAAGTATGTGGTTAAGTGTCAAAGGGGGGGTCACAGAGCACATCCATCACAGTGATAGAGTTACACTGAGTTCCATAGCAGCACAGTACAGGACCCAGCAGGGCTCACTCACCCGCACGTCAACGACTTAGCCTGTACTACTTCTGCATGTCAGCTGCCTGTTTTTATGTCCTTCTCCTGTCAATCAATCAATCAATCAATCAATCAATCAATCAATCAATCAATCAATCAATCAATCAATCAATCAATCTTAGTAGTCACATAGTCTGGATCGACGACGGTTCGGGTATGGGATAGTTCTGGCGCTGCCGGAAGTTCCGCCGGATGTCCCTCACTTTCCGCTCTCTTTGTGTTAACTTTAAACTTCGGGCGCATTGAGCAACATTAACCGGAACCTCTGAGCATTGTTACAGGCTGAAAATGGCAAGTTATAAGAAAAATTTCGATCGTGCAACAAGGCAGGCCTGCTTGGTTCGTTCGGGGAATGATTGTAAAGGTTTACAAAGAACATGTTTACGGCATTTCCTCTCTAACTGGGAACGTTTTGGGACCAATTGGCGGGGATTTGCAATGGACAAAACACACACACGGCGAAAATACATTATACCATGTATCCAACTAATTTATATAGCTCACCTTACTGTATTGTGTGAACCGTTAACTTCATTTAATATTGCATGTGGTGTTTTCTTTTGCAGCTTAGTGCCGCCCGAGAAGATTGTAATTGGTTTAAAGAAATGCAAACAACCCCTGACCATTTTTTTCTCCTATCTAGGAGTGCATGCTCCTGTTGCCAGACCTTCCCCTGTAGCTCCGTGACGATACGTAGTCACAGAGAGTAGTCACATGAAGTCGCGTGAGGTACAATTCCAGTGAAACGTTATCTCATCAGCTCCTTCAACTTCAAGGACACCGAGCTCACCGTCCGATGCCTGCACACTGCCTAGCAGGATGCCAAGCAGAGAAGTCCCAGTCGGTGTTTAATTCTTCCATGCCTGCCTCCATGCCTGCCTCCGTGCCCCCTCCGATGTAGAGATGGAGATGGACGCAGAGATTGTCTTGCTTGTCCACATGGTCGGGATCGTAGCCATGTGCCGTATCCATCCATAGCTGATGACATTTTCACCTTTTCCTCCATGTTTAGAGAGATGGTCTTGTTAGCTTAAGCTCATCTTCTCCACCTTTATTCTCCTTTTCTTCTGTGTTTACCCTGATGTTTACATTCGGAAACTTGAGCCAGATGGCTAGCTAGCCCAGGCTAGCAGAGCCAGCAGGAGACTGGATAGTTGATTTTCCGATCGTGGTGAGGGACTCTTAGCCGCAGGCCATCGCTGCCTGATGTCAACCACATAAAGCACATTTAATATTTGTAAAAAAAGACATTTCAGCATAGCACTGAGAGAGATGCCGCTGGAGAGGTCCGCACCTTCTACATCCAATTCCAATCAAATCTAATAGCTCCAGCCATGTTGCCATGACCACTCCTGAGTGGTTTGCTGATTAAGCATGATTGATCAACTACCAAACTAACAATTGCAGCCCATCAGTGGAACCCTGAAGTAATGTACACTCATCTCAGATTACCACCAATATGATATACATTAATTTAGAGAGAAAATAACAGGGTATACTTCATAATACAATTGCTGCTGATTAATTCATGGATTGTGGAAGAACAATTTTTGGTCTGAGATGAATAAAAAAACAAAGCTGCCTCTGTTTTTGCAGTCTCCCATTTTGGCCACTTAACAGCGTTGGGAGATGGGTAAAGGGGTGTAAATTTGAACAGGATCCATTCCAATTGAGACTTTGCTGTGTTGTTTTCAATCAGACTCCCCTGATGCAGTTGCCAGCATTAACCCTCCCTCCCTGTTCTCCTGATCCTTCCATACCTCCATCTCTCCTGCCCCCCCCCCCCTTCTCACTCTCAACCCTAGCTTGCCTCCAAAAGATCAATTGTACAACAAATTCAATGAATTCTTTGGCAGGGTCTGTATTTCCTATGAGAGCACCGGTTGCTCTTGAGCTTTGAATGAAAAGGCGATGGGAAAAAGGGTAGATGGGGAGAAAAAAGTGAGTGAGAATGAGAGACAGAGAGGTAAAGATAGAGAGATGGGGAGGGGGAGGGGGAGAGGGAGGGAAAAAGCACCTTTGAGGTCACTGCATATTTAGCGGCGGACTTTGACGAGGCTTGGCAAAGAGAGGTGCTGCGTCGTGGCGTCTAAATGAAAGGCGCAAGACGGAAATGAAAGCGGGCAAAGGATAAGATCAGGAAATACAATAAGGAGCTGTCTTGTAAACACACCTCGATGCCAAAAACAGATAATAAAAAGAACAGGCTGATGAAGCAGTACTTTTATTTTGCTTGACAGAGGGGTGTGTACAGGTCATTATCTTTTAGGGATGGGTTTAGGACGTGTTTCGAGCATAGCGCTGACACCATCATTATTTCTTTGAGGAGCTAAATAGCGCGTTGTAGTTTTGCAATATTTCCGCCCCTCCAGCTCCACCTCCACCTCCTCCTCCTCCATCTCCTTTCACAATCTTTTACGGTAAAACTGCAGAAATTAGACCTTACAATGCAATCAGAGCGAGAGCCAGAGTACTTGCTATTCAGTGCTGTGCTGTGAATTAAAAGATCCCTCTGAGCCACAAAAAAAAAACACCAGCTAATAAAATTCATAATGCGTATGAGCAGAATATGTAAGTAAAGATTTAACATTATTATTGATTTTATTCATACATTCTGTAAAAGGCCATCATCGCAGTTAATTAGCTTTAGTTGGCCTTATGCATTATGCATCTTTTCCAATATAGAACAAAAGAATAGATGGTATTTCAAAACATACGCCTCCAAATGCTTAACAGTGGTCTGAAGGGTAATTATACACACACACGTGTGTGTGTGTGTGTGTGTGTGTGTGTGTAAACTCTACTTTTGAAATTATGATGTGTGAACTTCCTTTCTTTTCCCAGAGGGACTACCAAAATGGCAGGGCTCGGTAACTGGACGAAAACACATATATATGTATACCAAAGGATGTTCCAATACACTAATGAGTGGAAGGATTGCTCTAACCCTTTCACACAAAAGATACCAGTCCAATGGGTTTCTATGTAAACATATTATACCCAGGCTGCAGCTTCTATTAACAAACAATACTAGGAGGCATTTAAGGTCCCATATGATTCTCATTTTCAGGTTCATTCTACTAAAACATGCTTTAATGTTAAAAAAAAACACATTATTTTTCTCATACTGTCTGACTGCAATATAGATTTCGCAACAACCAAGTTTAGGCTTCTTTTTTTTTTGCCAAATAGTTCCTTCAAATGATTAATTTCATGCATTTTCTTTACACTTCAAATTAAAAGTTATAAAGTGAAAGAATGTGATGGTATATGTTTAAGGATGTCAACACAGATGCCATAATATTGTATTTTACAAGACACAAACCAAAGTATATAAATGCAGTGAAGTTAATACCAAGATCAAAACTAAACTATAAATTCTAAGCAGCTCATAACGTGTCGAGGGGACAAGGAAATTACTTCTCAAGCACTGAGCGAAATGAGGAAACAATATTAGAATATTGAGCACAGAAATAAGCAATTTAGTGCACACATTTGTCATTTTTAGAGAAAAAAAGATGTATCCACCCCTCCTGATCTTTGCAGAGAATAACTTTTTAGTCAGCAACACTTCTGTGACTGCCTCATGCGGCTTTGTTCATCTGCTTCACTTCACTGCATTGTCTTGCAGTACAAACGACAAGCCTCGCCTTTCAACAGTTTGAGTGTCACACAGTGACAGATGGCTCTGTCTGTGTATAGATGGGAATTTTATGGTGATGTGAAGATTGGATGAAGGTCAGCACAACACAGGTTTGAGTGACGCCTTACTGAAAGTCATTTTACAGGTATAGAATATATATTTTTTCCATCTTTTAATTATAACAGTGCTGTAAACTGCATCTACAGATGTGGTGTTGGTGCTTCAAAAGGGAAAGAATTGTAAATATATGTTGGCATATGAGAACACAATCTCATTTGCAAATCGTCACATATGGACGCTTGGTCTCGACCACTTAGCGTCACTTCTGATCGCTCTGTGTACCCCTTTGGCATCCTTTTTTTCAATGTGTGTGGTAGGGTTAGGTTTAGAAAAAGATTGAGGATTGGGATAAAATAAATATGTTTGTTACATAACCTAAGTTATATACGTAAAGTTAAGTTAAAAATGAATCAAATGTTTACTTTTGGTTTAACATGGGACATGAACAGTGGTCTCCTTGGTTTGACCCATCCCCACACCCAGACCTCCAAACTGCGTGCAAACATTTTTTGCTCTTTCTAGTAGGCATACGTCATCTCACAGCGCCGTGCTCTGAGCATCTCATATTGCCGCAGATGGGTTTACATTGGAGTTAGTTGAAACCCTGGTGCGGCTCATTTTAGACACTAAAGGGTGCCTTGTGCATGGGTATCAGACTCTGAGGGCCACTGAGCAAGCTGCCATATTTGACGAACTGCTTGCATATAATGCTAATACATGTGTATTGTCGTATTTGAAAGTTTGGTTCGGCTGAATTATATGGTCCCTTCCTAAGCGCGAGACACTGAGGTCTTTTACTGCACATATGTTGAGATCCAAAGCTGGGACCTTCTGCAACTATTTCAACCCAAAAGGTAAACATTTAAAAAATATGTGAAAGAAATTGAACTAAGGAAGAGTAAAACAAAACATGAAACGCCTTTGCTGGTTGATCTTGATAGCCGCCCAGTATAGGTTAGCAATGGAAATAAAATAACGAGATAACAATAAAATAAGTAATGCCTGATGTGTGTTTGGGAAATACTCATTTCATTGCTCTAGCTTGGATACATTGGGTCATTAAGATAAATGTACGGCAAGATCAAATGTACACCTTCTTACATCATCAAAAGGAACTGTATTTTGTAGCATGGAGGGGGAGTTGTACAATAGCTTGCGCTGTATCTTATTCATTTTTAAAAGGACAGCGTGCTGTGCGCTTTACATTATAAAGATAGTTACCAAAACACCCAGGTGTAGATCTACACGGGGAACACAGAGGTTACTGATTTTTTGCATTTCATGTAAACTGATAAAAGACATGTTTTATTTGATTCTATCCGGGAGGGATCGATATACACTTAAAGCGACTCTTCAAAGGAAATCGTCCAGAAAATACAATATGGACATACCTCCACATATGCAGAGATGTTACAGAATTAGTCAAACTGATTTGGAGGTTTCATGTGTTTTTGCGATGCATTGAAGAAGAAAAAAACAAGATCTCAGACTCCTGCAGAAAGTGGATCAACAGAGAAACTATTACTGTGGATGCTGACACCACACTGAAGCCACACAGCGGTGACAAATGAAGTGGCCCGCGCTTAGCCGGACAGCTGGGGGTGATACATGAACCTCACTGTACATCACAGGCAAGCACATTCATTGCCGATTTAATGGTGTGTTTAATTAGCTTTTAATCATATTTTGATTCAGCCTCTTTCACTTCTGTGGAGCAAACCTGGATTTCTCCCCGAGTTCATTTACTTGAAGACAAGACGCCCTGTCGTTTCAAACGGCATCCTTTGGACCTCAGGTAAATCTGACCTTTCATTTAGATCACTCATGTGAATATCGTGAAGAGTCAGGAAAACACTGACAAGCCAGTTTGTGGAGAACGACATTTAGAGAAATCAAAAGTCATCCGGCTGAAAACGCTCAAATAACTATAAACCAGACTGCCTCTGCCAGCTGCATTTCTCCACTTACTGCTGTGTAACAACACCTTCCTGAACTCGAGGAAGGTGCCAGACCACCATGCATTTTAAATTTGCTTTGTCTCCGGGATGTATAATGCAGGCAAGGTGTCGAAATGAGATAAACGTCATGCTCCAGAGGTAATTGCAAATTCTCTGTCCAAGTCTAGGTCATTCCTCCAAACTCTCATAGAAGAGAAAAAGCACAAAAAAATATTAATAAAACATTCCTTTTTAACGTCAGCTCAGCCTGTCCTTTGTGAGAGTGGTTGTTAACTCCCCAAAGTCACTTTCCCTGTCTGTCTTAAGAACGGAGTTAGCGGAATCGTTTCCGCCTCATTTCCTAGGCAACCTCTGAAACTGACTCCTGTGTCAGGCCAACCTGGGCTGACAACCCCCTGCTGGAACGCACACACATGCACATGCACGCAGTACCCGCACACACGGTCTGAAATCCGGCATGACGCCTTTGGATCTTCTCCCTCTCTTCTCAAATCTTGATTGACTAGCTTCTGCTCACAGCCTGCCAACCCTCCAGGGTCATTTACGCTTTGGAGAGAAGAAAAGACATGGCAAAAAGAGACAGATCGGAAAGAAAAGTGGGAATGAATAGCAGAGGTGAAAGAAAAGAAGAGGCCAGTCTCAGCTCCTAGAGCTGTCAAAAGCCAGTGCTTTGAGAAGCTGAAAACCTCTTTTTCTCCTGATTTTCTTTGTATTTTTTAATGAAGCTCCCTCTGGGATTTTGTCATTAATTTATTCCTGCGAAGCAAAGTTGGACTACAGCTGGAAAAGAAAAAAAAAAAATGTTTGTCAACCTTGGAGCCAGGGCCACGCAGGAGGCGCTTCATATGGAGATTATTGTGGGAGATTTCAAGGACGGATATAGTTTTCGTTTGATATGTAAAATTTTGTAAAAAACAAAATCCAAAGGCATGCTTTAGTCAATGTTTGGGACTTAAACTGTGACTGACCATCACTGCACTGGGATCTACAACTCTCTCCAAACATTTACAAGTCCAGGCTGTGGATGGGCCACTCGAGGACGTTCAGAGGGGGATTGTCCTGAAGCCACTCCAGCCTTGACTTGGCTGTGTGCTTGAGGTAATTGTTCTGCTAAAAGGTGGATGATCATCCCAGTCTCAAGCTGTGGGCACTCTAAAGCAGGTTTTCTTCAAGAACCCTTTTAGATTTGGCTCAGTTTACTGGTTCAGCGGAGGGTGTCGAAAAGTAAAAAATAGGCTGTCGGACTCAGGATACAGAGTTAAGTATAAGTATAAAAACAATGCAGCAGAGCAACATCATCAATAAATAGAAGAAAAAAAAATGTCTTCGTCAAAACCTGGTCCCTACATTACCCACAATGCAACTCGACTCAAGTCGATCAACTGTACAGATTTGGGTATGTTATGCTAGTATTGGCTAATGCAGCCTCAAGCAGAGATGAGGAGCAGGCTACAGAGGTCTGGTAAGCACACTTCTTTCTAACTTTAATAATTTTTCATCTTCAAACTTGGTAGTCTTGTAGCCCCAGCTAACGCTGACTCAAGTGACATCACTTGAGGCAATTTATTAGATGTTGCGCAGCTCCACAAAAGGCTTTATACAACTACTAGTACTCCCCAATACCTGTTAAAGTTTGAGTTTGATGTGTGTATCGGTGGAATAAATGGGGCCTGAAAGCACATGGTAAAATGTTTTGCCAAGTTCTCTAAGAGGTTGCTTTACAGTCTTTCAGTAAGTGCTCTCTGCCTTTTCACTCAAGGGTTGCTTCCATTTGGTCACTGTGCCATAAAAGTCCTGACTGATGGAGAGCTACAGGGATGAGCTTCCCTCTGGAAGATTTTACCATACCTTCAGACTTCTGAAGATTGGTTAGGGTTACCATTATGTTCTTGATCACCTTCCTCGTTTGAGTCATGGTGCTTTCCAGCCTCGACCTTTTCACAACACAGCCTGCTGTGCTGGGAATATTGCTTTAGTAAATGTTTCTACTCCTCCATCTTGACATGATTCTATCTCAGAGGTTTTAAAGCTTTGTGTTTGCGTGGGCTGAATGCAGATAACTGTGCCTTTTTTATATCATATCCAATCTGTTTCCTTTTGAATGATCAAAAGGAAACAGGATGCATCTAAGATCAGTTGGGACAGTCATAGTGAACGCCGGGTGTGTGAATTAGGTATTTCTGGGGAATTGAAGCTAGACTCACTTCAAAGAGATGTAATTAATACATTTCATAATGAAATGTGAAACAATTTAAAGTAGTCTGGATGCCTTTCATGAGTAGATTTACTCATTTACGATTTAATTATTCTCTTCTCAGCTTGTTTTGCGACAGCACAGTACAATCTCCACTGTGGTATTTACTTTAACGACCATTTTCAAATAAAATTTAAGTTAGACAGAGGAAAATTTGGCTGGCCGGCTCAACTTCAACCAAGAAAGGAAAATGATAGCTCAACGCTGGCTCCCCCCTCAATTGCTTCTGTTCGTTTATTTGCTCTGTTTTCCCGGAGACCACAGAGGGTGGGGGGTTGGAGAGGTTTTTTTTTCTTGTTCAATTTGTGTTTCTCTGTTCTCTATATCTGATAATGATAAAAAAACAATAAAAAAAATATTGATCTTAAAAAAAAAAAAAGTTAAAGATTAAGAATATAAAATATGTTACTAGAAGAGCACAACAGGTGCTTTTGTTTCATTTGTGGGGGGAGGAAGAAAGTCTGAAGCTGGAGGAGAAGACAGGGAGATAGGGCTTTCAATGTAACCAAGGACGATATACTCTGGTTGATTCAAGATTCTGTATTGCAGTTTTACAAAATGTCAGTATTATTTACACGGCTGCTAGACATAGAAGGAGATGGAAAGATGTGATGTGGCCAGTAAGTGCTTTTGTTGAGTGAAGAAAAAGAAGAAATAAAATCATGTATTGTAAGTTGCAGTTTAGGAAATTCATTTGCAAGCATTCATTTCGATGGAATCATACGCTTGCTTTGACATCAGCTCTCGTTTTCATTTCCTGTCCTCCCCTCCCGTTTTTATCATGCCATGCCGGTGTCCTACTGATTGTTCACGCTTTGAAAAAAATACAACAGAGAGAATTAAACAAACAGAGCGAGAGGAGAGCAGCACATGGCGAAGATTTCCCTCCATGTGTCTTTTTTTCTTTTCTCAGCTGAAACACACCTACTGTATGTTGACCCACACAAACGCATATTGAGACTCGTCTTATTAATACGTGGAACTTCTCAGGAGTATTTATTGTTCATTACAATACGCACACACAGACGGCGCGCACACTCACACTACTCCCACACTAATATCCATAAAAAGAGCCTCGCTTGGATCTCTTTTGGAAAGCTGGAGTGTACTTTTAAGTCGTCATGCGAGTTGAAACTTTGCACGTTGTTCACGCTCATTTGCCATTTCTCATTTATACAAACCTCGAGACCATCCTATCTGAATAATACAGTTGCTCCATAAACTGCAAAACTAACACAGAGCGCATATTTGCTGGATTAAACATTCTCTAGCTTCATAGGTATTTTACAATATACTTTCTTCTCGCTGAAATAAATTTGAATGTGGCACCTTAGAGTCAAAAAGGAATACGGGGCTGAAAGGAAAGAGAAGATGATAGTGAGGCAGCCGACGTCTTCTTGCCTGTTTCAAATGTAACATGAATTCTCATTAGGTTTGGAAGGGGCTGTTGCAGATGGAGTAATCCTTGGCAGCAGCAAGCGTGCTAATATTTCCAAAGGCATTAATACGTCAAGCACATTTGGCTGTACGTGTGTGTGTGTTGGTCTGACATGGTGGCTGGGAAGTAGGTAACACTCCCGGCGCTCGACGTGACAGAGTCAGACACACACACACACACACACACACACACACACACACACACACACACACACACACACCTGGAGCTGAATCATCTGAAAAAATTGCCGCTGCTGCTGTCGAGCTGCAACAGCCTGTGCGATTTGTTAATGCAAATTTAGGCCCAATCACACCCACGCTGACTTTGTTTGGGAGAGGAGGGGAGACACGGGGAGAAAGGGGAGACACGGGGAGAAAGGTAAAAAGGAAAGGAGGAAATCAGAGCAGCGTTGTAAGGAGGAGACGGCTGAGAGATAAATAGGAGAAGAAGAGGGTGTGATCTTATTTGCAGTTAGAAAACAGAATTACCTTAGGAGAGACTGACAAGGAGAAGGGATGAGTAACTATGATGTCTAGGATTTGAGATGTCATAAATTGTATTTCCTACACAAAACTGCAGGATTAAAGGAAAGTGGCTTCAAGCAAATACTGCGCAGTAATGAGAAAATATGTTTTGCACCATGCTTGAATAACCAAAAACTAATTCACAATCATTAGAATTAAAAAACGTAAAACGCAAAAGGAGTTCTTGGTTATGTGTAATTACTCATGCTGAAAAGCTTGCTTCCTTTCCATTTTTATGTATCTAGAAATTATATAATAACCATGTGATGAAAATAGCTGTACCTTTCTGTTCCTGGTGCATTTCTGACCTTTGAAAACAGCCAGCTCTTAGTGCTGCACATTGCACCCGCCCAGGTACAGAACTCTGTGGCCCTGGGGAAATGCTAATCAGCCAGTTGGGACTGGGGAAAGGCCAGTATACAGAAGCTTTGCCTGAGCTACTGTAGCCTCCAGCTAGCAGATAAGTCTACATTAGACATTTTAATGTGATTCAAAACACTGATATAGTGCTCTCAGTGCCTGGTGCTGCTCCCTGGGCCAAACACCCATGGATATACACCAACAGGATGTAGTCTGTAGGGCATAAAGGAGACCCCTACTGATAGAAACTGATGACTAGAAGGGGATTTATCAAAATGTATATGTGGGCTGCCCACTATCTATGTACGCGACGGGAATGTAAAGCCACTATGACACATCCTTCATACATGCTTTTAGTAAATGTCGGTGGGTCTAAAAGGGATCACATTGAAGTAACGTGTTTTATGTTTCAGTTAAAGGCAAAACAAATGTGTGTAAAAATCTGAGCTGTTAGCTGAACAAAGATTGTCTGCAGTTTCATCAACAAACAGGAAGAACAAAAAATTGAAGGTTAAAGGCATCACAGTCCCGCCCCCACACGCTTTGAGTGACAGGAGTGACAGGTGATCTTTGACATCATCACATTAAGGACTCTTTCTTCACCTTACGAGATGCGCCTTGGCAACAGATCATCGTATGACTCAACTGTCATTGTCCTCATCAACACTTCAACTTAGTTTTGACTTACTTAACTTGTTAATTTACTGTACAGTTGTACTTACAGTTGTATAAGTTTGTTATTATATCGAATCCCATTTTGATACTGTTCAAGGCCAGCATTTTGCCTCATTTTGCAGTTGGTCATGGGTTCAAATTTGTAAAATTATCCCATTTATTTTTTACATTGTATTTACATTGAATACATATTGAATACATATTCTCATTTCATTCATTAATTTAACTGTTTAATTATATTGTAAATAAATATTGTCTCTTCAGATCATGCTTAAAAAGGTGGGTTCGAAGCCATCTCTACACTCCCAGGTTACAATTCCACTGGACAACTATTGAATCCCTTTATTATATTTCAAATTATTTAAATATTTGTGCCTGGAAAAGTCAAATGTAAAGATATCTAGTCTACAAAATACAAGAACCAGCTGCTTTTTGGTGAAATCAGCAGCTGGCTGCATCTGGAAACCAAAATGATGAGCTGAAAGACACTAAAATGCTTCGTAGAGCTGAGGGGAACTGCGGAGTTGAGGGGTACTTTTCTGTGAGTTTGTTACTACTAGTGACCACTTTCACATAACACAGTCATTTGATCAATTGTCTATGTAAAAATATTGGTCGTAGCAGCTTTAAAGTCAATTAAATAAATAGATTTGCTTATAAAGACTGTGTGATGCGGTTAAAGGGAAAAAACAAAAGTGGATCATGAAGTGAGATTACATTGTCACACATACTAATCCCAAAGTCAAGACTGAACTGTGCTCATGATTTGTCTTTGTCGTGTGCTGGCCACTTTAATCGTGACAGTATGAACAGTTTACATGTATGTGTTTAGCTTCTGTATATTCTGAATAGAGAGTAGAATATGCACAAAACACTTCATTGAATCCATTACATAAAAAGCTGAGCGTCAGTTTTTATTCTTTACTACCACTTTTGAAATGTGGCATCATATGCCTCGCAGAAGATAGTTTTTTTTGCCTTGTAGGTCACTATTATATATCACTTTAAAGGTAAAACAGAGATGCATACATGAGCCTTTTAAAGGGTAGTACTTAGAGTACAGCCAGCTCACCATACCCCTCTCCCTCTTGTTGCCCATTAGGCCTAAAAGCTATTGATTGATAAGATGTATCTCAGTAATGATCTAAAATTGTAAAGCACCACAGCCATAAAGTCCCCCCCCACCCCCATCATGCATCTGCATGGGAGGTTGAGTGCACAGAAGAATACGGTCTCACAAATCTGCACGGCGCAATTTGTCATTCCGGACACTTAACCAGCTTCAAGACAAGACATGTCAGTGGCAGGATAAAGATGAAAAACCCATTCTTTGTGTTCACCCATGCATTCACAATGCACCCCACTTCTATTCCCTCACACTCTAAAATCTACTATGTACTGTGTAATTGCACGGTGGAGACGACTCGAGGTTCGACACAGGAACACAACGCTTTGCTTTGTGGTGCTTAACACAAACACAAAAAAGTACCTGCCATTTCTCTGTCTCTTCGCCCCCCCCCCACCTCCCTCCACTTCTCTTCGTCCTCAAAATCCTCCACCGTTTCTCTCTTACCCTTCTATCTGCTGCTACTATTGTTCTCCATCGCTGTATTTTTTTTTTTCCCCTCTCTCTCTCTCTCAGTGCTGAGTCATCTATAGAATGTTAAAAACCTCTAACACTGTGAAGTCCCTGCAGAGCCCGCTGTCCTGAGAGTGGAGGCTGAGTTGAATGCTAAATGGGGCGCAGCACAGTGGCTGACGCTTGCCACTGCCGGGTCCTGTTCGACGCACAACCTGTGGCCGTGCCAGGCATTTGTGAAAGTGAAATAACGCATGTGAGTGTCATAGAGAGAGGAATGAGTGGATGATGGTGTGTGTGTGTGTGTGTGTGTGTGTGTGTGTGTTGCCGGTGGGTGGGGAGCCAAACGAGGGTTACAAAAGGGTTGGCAAATGAGGCATTGCCAAGTCTCTCCTGCAAGCCATGTTCATGATGATGTGTCAGGAATGCTAGTACTCCAAAAAAAATCCCCACTTCCTCTTACTGTAAATCATCATGTGTGGCTTGATGTCTAGATTAAACATGTATGTGTTTAACTGATGCTGCAAGACAGAATGACTTAGGTTAAAAATAGTTAGTCCACTTTTACTCAACAGACAAAATTTTTGGACTTTTCTGACGATTGATGACAATGGCAATAGGTTGTGACTCTGCAGTACATTCTGACGTGTGTGTGTGTGTGTGTGTGTGCGCGCACACACACAGGCAAAATATTGTCATAATCTTCTCCCTCTTAGTGCACTGACATGCGTGCCACTTTTCCAGGCAAACAACAGGTGTTTGAAATCAAAGATCTTTAATGAAATGCAAATTTAATTTACAGAGCAGGGAGATTTTTTTTTTTTCTCTCCATTTTAATTTATTTTTTCATCCAGGATGGAAATTAAGTAAATTTACTTTCAACCTCAGCTCTGTGTCTGATCTGCTAGAACATGTCATTAAACCCTAAAATTAAAAACATCCAAAAAAAGGAGTCTTGTTTTGGGATTGGTTCCATACTCATCTGTGTGTCTATTGGACTAATAGCATTGTTGGCTTGAAACATCATACAGAAACACAAGTTTTTATTCAACTAATAAATGTTAAGAAATATTTGTTTCTACATTGGTACTTCTGTGATTTAGTTGGTTTTCTCTGATTTGACAAAGCTCCTTCAGAGTCACAGTAGACATTATATATATATATATATATATATATATATATATATATATATATATATATATATATATATATATTTTTTTTTTTTTACAGGATGTGTAGTTCTCCCTGTGACTGGTTAATTGACTTTGACGGACAATCAGTGGAGTGCTCCTTTAAATTAAAGCCAGCATGTCATAGTCAGCAACAACTAAAGGCTGATGGGCTATCAACAAAACACAATCATGATTTATTAGGCACTGGAAAAAGACCCAAGCCTGTTATTAATGAAAACTTCACGGGCCAAGTAAAATTTCAAAATAACAAATGGAGCATCGTGGCAATACCAGTGCTGCGACAAACAAAAGCCAAATGCACAATGTGTTTCTGAAAAACAACTCTCATCCTCTTTCCATCACTTGGACACACAAACAGTACAAGTGTTAAAAAGGAAATGATTGGCCCAGCAGCCGGCACAGCAGGCGGCAACCTTGACCAAGAAGCAAACAAAGGAGAAAAAAAAATACCTGATATTATGGCCATGAGTCACTCGGCTCATCAGGATTCTGTCAGAAATGCCAGACGGCCATGGCTTGTATGGCAAGGATGCTTGAAACAGTACAGACTTCTGAACCCATTTACGCCAGATACACTTTTAGAGACAAAATTGCACAGTGCTACGCAATAATAGATTTTGATAACTTGTTAAACATGGAGCACCAATCTCCCTTGCAGACTGCATGGCATGCTATTTTCTGACACGTTGTTTCATTCGTACGTCGGACATCAATGCCTTTACTTTTCCAACTCCTTCAGGATCATGTGGGATACACAATGGTGCACAAGGAGCAAGGCCTGGAGTACAATCTTCATTTGACCATAGTCGGTTTGCAGATGCCTATGTAAGATGTTCTTAAATGATGATTAGATATGAGTGGATGGGTTGCTAAAAATGCATAGGCTGGGACCTGGGGACAGAAAATGGCATCAGGGAGCTTTTAATGCAGCAGGGGTTGCACCACCTTTATATGAACAAATACAAACTTACGCACAAGAAGATGCATTTACACCTGGGCGCACACATACACCAGACTCCTATATGTGCGTCTGTACACGCACATTTACACCTAAATGAACAGCTGCTGTGTTAAGCATTATCTAAATACAATCAGGATGCACTCACCAACAGCACAATTTGCATCTCTCTCACTCTGTCTCGGCGTTTCGCCATGGCTCGTCAGCACTTTAGCAAAAGGGCTTTTCACGCACAAACACAATAAAGCCCCCAACAGGCGTCTCAGGTGGGTAGCAAAGCTGTAATCCTCTTTCCATCTAAGCACCTTTTTACTGTAGGTAGAGGGGAGAGAGAGAGAGAGAGAGAGCTGAGAGCCAGAATTTGTCACCCTTTTCCTTTCCTCAGCTGCAGGAATATTTGCATAGCATATACACAAGGTGCGAGGATTGATTTAATTGGCTATCTTGTCTCATTTAGCTAGATATGATGCTGCGGGAAAAAAAAAAGAAAAAAGAAATGAGGTTATGTGGTGTGTTAAATAGAGAAATAAAGATTTCCAGGCTTTTTGATGAATGTGTGTGTCTGCCAGTCTGTGTGTTCCTGCTTACGTGACTGTCAGTGTGTGTGTGTGTGTGTGTGTGTGTGTGTGTGTGTGTGTGTGTGTGTGTGTGTGGGCCAGTGTGTGCAGCAAAGTGCCCGCCGTCGTGCGAGTGTATTCGTGTGTGCGGCAAACACGTGTGTGTCTCTGACAGGAACGAAAAGGGTTTTCAGAATGAAGCGGCGAGGCCTGAGACAGGAACACACTCTCTCTTTAGCTGAGAACACAGGCCTCATTTAGGTTAGCACAGGATTAGCCACGCCGAACCGCACAAGCACAGGAATTAAAATGCAAATGAGGACAAGGATTGCACAAGAGGAGCGCAACAAGACGAGGATAAAATAGCATGGGTAAGGATGGATGCAATGTGTGCTGTAGGCCTACTGGTATTATTTATATTGTTGCTGTTTTTAATTGCTACTATTGTGGAGATGTCACACCAGTTGAAGCAGATCGGAACCTGTATTGTATTAACAGGACTTCAGATATCAGGCATTTAAATGTATGTAAGGAATATATTGGCAATTAAAGTGGTTGTTGTGAACAAAGAAATCCGGAGGAAACAGAAGGACATACTGGTGCTACACAATGTTACTGACAATTGACATTAATAGCAATTATTGCTATTAATGCTGTCCCTTTTGGCCCAAAAAACAATATATATATATATATATATATATATATATATATATATATATATATATATATGCTGAAACATGTGAAACAGTATGAGGAAGAAGGGAAAATATCTTTGCTTCACCTGTGTTTGAAAAAAAATAAAGGGTAACTTCACCAATTTTACACATCAAAGTCAGTTTTCGTTGTTATGGTAAGTACTGCTCAGTTTGTTAAAACAGTTGTTTAGGGCCATCTGTGGCTTTACAGGAGTCAAGAGTGAGAAAGTAACCTGTGATGATGTCATAGTGATGTCATCAGGGTTCAGTGACGATAGGTTTTCAATGTAGTGAAACAGGTGGTCTTTTGAGTGGGTCCTACGTTTATTGAGTGGGTCCCCAATGCAATTTGTGTTTTTGTTGAAATGAAATCCGTGCGTCGAGGATTGGTCTTTTGGTTGCAGCAAGGTCATTTAGTCAGTCCTGTGATAATCAAGACTATGAGCACAGGATCCCGTCTGCGCATAATAGATGTGCACACGGTAACAAAATGGTGATCGGTCAGTGGGTGATTTGTTTTTGACAGCAAGGTTTCTTTTTAATTATTTCTATGATTACAACACAGATTTGTTGTTCACAATGTAGCATTATTAGGGGAAAAAAGGGTGCGTCCCCCTGACGCTGTCAGGTTTACATGGACTTTCAGTTGGTTGTCATGGACTTTCAGTTGGTTGTCATGGACTTTCAGTTGGTTGTCATGAACTTTCAGTTTGTTTTCCCATTCACCGTCATCAGCACTCATCATTTCACACCTGCACTCCATCAGACCACTGATCACCCACACCTGCACTTCATTATGCCACGTCATCAGTTCACCACCTGCACCTCATCAGTCCACCATCTTTATAAGTAGCACAGGCACATTCACTCTTGGTCTGGTCTTGTGTTTGCATCACAACACTTAGACTCGCTCTCATTAACTACTTGTTGTACCTGTCGGAGTTCTGCCTGTTGACCTGCTCTCTGTTCCTCCTGTTGGATTGTGTTAATAAAGTTCAGCTTCACTTACCTCCAGTCTGACTCCTGCTCCTTCCGTGACATAGTCCGCATGGATAGTGACTTTACTGTGTCCTTTTGGATTTGAATGCATCAAAGACGCAGTGTGCATACCTAGCAACAACATTGAGGGTTGTCTTAGCTTTTTTTCTTTTATGAAAGATGCGATCATTTACGGGGACCTGAGGGTGTCATAAAACAATCAGGTTGCATTATGGGAAGTGTATGATCCAGCATTTTTAGATACTATGGACTAAAAGTCAGAGTCTTGGCCTAAATTACATTGATTGTGACCATTTTTAATATCTGTCTCGCTTTATTCCCCAAACGTTATAGAAGTGCATTACTAAAGTTAAGACAGAATATAAAATACAGTGGGGAATGACCCATAAAGGATAGGCAAACATTACAAGAGCTAGAAACCGGTATCTCAGAAGCAGTGAATAAACAAGATATTCTCTTTCCAGCAACAAATTCTTATTTTGATTGAGAAAACACAGCTTCTTGGGGTTGTCCCTTTTGCATTATTGCTAAAAATTAAATATCAAAATTATTAAATAGAAGGCTACATTACATACAATTCCTAAACTCCAGTGTGTTGGTATGGTAAGCCTTAACAGACCACAAAACATGTCAGTGGAAAAGGGAATAACTTAATAGTAATGACCTCACGCTGTTTTTTCGACTGTATCTGTTTTCTGATTAAATCCCTCTCAGATTAGGCATTATTGAATAGGGACTCTCTATCATAGGCTTGACATTGAGAAGGGTACGCAGTACTGAGGCAATTATAAGTTTTCACTGCTTGCATCTGCCCTCCAGCTAAAAACACAGTGGCAAATTAATCATCTTAAAATGGCCAAAACTAAAGGTTAGCCATAATCCTCCACATCATTGTCCATATGCAAGCATACACACACACACACACACACACACACACACACACACACACACACACACACGCTCCTCTCCTCCTTGTCTCCTCTTGTGTCCTCTGAGTGGACATAATGAAAGTTAATGAATAAATCCATAACTTATGTTTTAAAAAATGGGACACCCTGCACAGGCAGGAAAGGACATTTCTCTGAATATGTGCATAGATTTCGATCGGGCAAGAACACCGCCTTGGGAAGGTTCAGGGGGGGCAACCAAAACAGAGGCCAAGTGAGTGGCAGTGAAACAGCTGGACGAAGAGGGAGCAGGGATGAACACAACAACTACCCAACCACTTTGGTTATGGTTGTATAAAGGGTTTGATTAGTTCGTTTTCGGAAGGCAGACATCACACAAGTGGTTTTTCCTTTAACAGAACTCGATTGGTCACTAATAAGATTCTACAAATCCAAAACAGTGACATGTGGAAGTACAGTTGGTCCTGCTCAGGATTACAGTCGCTGTTGATCTTCAAAAATCTGGTGGAAGCTGCTACATCCAGTCCCTATCCTTGAGTCCGTTAAAAGGTTATGCCCGTGTAGATTATCTCCCATCAAAGGAAGTGGCCCCTGTATTCGGACGCAGCTGTACACGAGCAACACATGCATTCTTCTTTGACTTGCATGTAATAGCCAGTGAAGCCTTTGCTCTTTAGGTGAGGTGTGGTGTTTTATTTCTGCCTCACCTGTTGGTGAGTCACTGTGCTTCGACAGGCTCGCAGTGTGGGAGTATGGCAGTGGAAGTGTACTGTTAAGACGTGTAGGCTATGTGTTGGTTTGGGTTTTAGGGCAGACAAAAAAGCAGGGGTCGGGGTGCAGGGCTGCCAACTCTCACGCATTGACTCTGACACTCAAGCAATTGATACTTTTCACGCAATGAAAAACAATTTGATAACTTATAATGTCACAACGCGAAGAAGAGGACGCTGACTGCACCCGGAGACAAGACAGAGCAGCACAGTGCGACAAAAGCACTGCGAAACACCTCAAAATACATTGTAACACAAAGAAAATGTCCTCATGTTTAAATCTTTGCTTGAGAGGTTTGCTGACATTTTCAATGTAATCCTGTTCAGGATTACCCTAACTATAACCTCAATTGAAAAGTTGGCAGCCCTGTCAGTGTGTGTGACAGATGTACAGTCTACAGATCAATTAATAGGCTTTCCCCAAACTTCGGCATCAAGTTGCATCTACCATGTTTGTCAGAAAGCTGACCTATTACATTATGATTGAAGTGTCATCATGTCTGTGTCACAGCAGGGGTGCAGTTTAGCACCCCTAGCCTGTACAGCCCCTTTAGAAGGTTACTGTGAAAAAAATGATATTACACACAGTGACTAGTTTGAGAAGACCTGCTGTTCTGCTAATAGCTGGTGGAAAGTCTTGGTGGATGAAACTAATGACAATTCCATCAGCCTCAGCTACACTGTGTGTTTACTGCTTTTTTCGCAAATGTTAGCGTGCTAAAGTAAGATGGTGGTACAGCCTCACAGAGCTGCTAGCATGGCTGTAGACTCACTTAGTTTTGTCTACTAGTCACTGCTCTACTTAGCATTTAATGATCGGGAGGCAGCGTACGCTCGGCCTGTCCGCGTGGGTTAGCTGGTTGATGAGAGCGGTGAGAGTCAACCCTGCAGTCTGATCACAGCCTGAGAAAGCAACTGAAATGTGTCTTAGTGGGCTTAGCACGATTGGCATCTATTAGCAACACATGATTACAATTTTTCAAGATTAAAAATGTACAAGTAGGCCAAGTAAGTGGTCCATCCATAGTTTTGTCAGACTTGAAATACACTTCATTTCTAGGATTTCAAGGTTTTTCTATGATTATTCCCAACATCAATTATCACTGAGTATTAAATGTGTGATGATGATGACTGATATATGTCTAACCATGGAAACTATATTCTATCTTCAAGCGATATCTCTCAGAAAAAAATATTCTGCATCAGAAAAAAAGGAAGTCAGTATCAATCAGTATCAATCATCCATACATGCTTTCTGGAGAGTTGAGAGTGTTTCCCACATAACACATTTTGATCTGTATTCAATGCAGCCCTGAGATCGAAGCATCCTCTGTCCCCATGTAAGCAACGGAGATTTACGACGGGTGTATTTGTCGGCCCGGCCTAATCCATAGGCTTTCCTCAGAATGGGACACACACACGCGCACACACACACGCACACACACACACACACACACACACACACACACACACACACACACACACACACACACACACACACACACACACACACACACACACACACACACACAGCAGTGTACTAGTTTGATATGGCGCTCAGAGTGTGATGACAGTATCAGGTCCTTGTGTGATTGAGGTGACGGAGGCAGAGACAGGATGGGGACTGTCATCAGCTGTGAGTGACAGGAAGCTGAGGTGGGGAAGGTGAGGGTGGGGGGGGGTGACAGCTGAGTTCATGGCATGCAGTATATCCCTCTGTTTGTCTGTCTCACCTTCCCTCTCTTTCTGTCTCTCTATCCATCTGTCTCTTTCTTATGCCTGCCAGTCTGTTTCAACCTTTCCGTCTTCTTTGTCCTGTCCGTCCATCTCTGACTCTCTCTCACTTTCAAATAAAAAAAAAAATTCTAACCCCCTGCATAATGGGTGGAGGAATTTTGCCCTTTCTTCCCTGTGTCAGACACTGCATCAAGAAAAACAATGGGAGACCCATAAATAGGGTTTAGAGAACATGCACCCAATTTACTTTGACAGTGGGGAAGGTGTGTGTGTGTGTGTGTGTGTGTGTGTGTGTGTGTATATGTGGATGTATGCGTGCACACGAGTGTAAGTCACTTTGACAGCTGCTGCAAATGAGGCAATATTGCAGGTATTGACTGACATCGTCGGGCCCCGGGCCCTCTGCTCACTAAAAACGAGTGGTCATCATAAATCACAAGTTGTATTAGCAATTGATGCTCCAGCTGGGGATACAGAGACTTAAAAATCCAAAAAATATTTTGGTAATGAACTCTTGATGACTTTGTTAAAGCTAAATAAAAGGCTTTAATAAGGAACGTGTTCATAAATAAATTGAATGCTAAAAGTGTAGAAAATCCCACAGGTAGCATCCTTAATAAGTTAACATTGATTAGACCACAGCAACAACAAAAAAAGACACTTATACTTAAGTATCTCAAGTCACATACAGATTGGAAATTGATTTATTTGAAACAGGGACTGTGCACAAATAAACATTAAACTTGTTAAACAAGAGAATATGTCTTGGGCCAGGTTATAGCAACAATTGCTAATTTCCACCTGTAGATCAGTTAGCAGTTCGACTCATCAACACTCAATGCCTGCTTGCTATCTCAGATTGTCAGCAGTGCCCATTTTACAATACGGAAAATCACTTTTGACAATTATTTTTAATTGAACAGTGCCTCAATAATAAAAGAAAGCAAACGCTGTATTAGTTGCTGCATTTCTAGAATATCAAGGACTTGTTCTGGGGTATGATTGGAACACTACAAAATCTGGGGTTATGATGGATTCTCTGCAGAGGTCATGGACCACCTGGGAATATTACATGTGCTAGAATGTACTTTACTAGTCTTAGCTTTTACTCTTTGTGCAGATAAAAAAAACACCATTAAACCACGGAGGGGTATGATTCAATGCATGGAAAGTCACAACCTAACATTCAATTTACATCATGGACATCAAGGGAAATCTGGTCGTTATGAAAATGTAGCACCCACAATCTCAGATTCATCAAGCAACGTGCTGCAGACTGACACAGGAACCCCGGCAGCACGTTCATGCCAAGCACGTCACATCAAGCCAGCTACTCTCAGGTATCCCAGCAGCGCATACCATTTTTAGGCTTGGCTGTCATTTTTGTCTGCTTTGCTTCCTCTCTTGTTCGGAGCAAAGATTGTGAGATGAGGGTCATTTTTTCTGACAACAAGGGTGGTCATACGCACTGAGGTTGCGATACTCCGCCGCCGTTTAAAGTGTGCCACTTTGACTGACCTCTGTGCTCGGTTTGCGCATTCCCGTGCACTGTTTGTACTGTATGTCTGCGTTTGTGTGTGTGAGAAGGAGGTTGTTAAAATCCTGAACGTTTAACACTGTCCAGCTTTAACTTTTGCTGTGCTTGCATGCATGTGGAGAGGAGGCGGCGTTGTCACAGGACTGCCCTTTTAACATCACTCTGCTTCGACTTCTTTTGTTTTTTTTTGTGCCCGCAGTGTAAACGTCCCACATTAACAGATCTAAAATCCTCTGACAGGGAGGGTTCTGACCTTTGGATATAAATAACACCCTCTATTTGACTTGTGAACAGAGCGGACGCTCAGTTCTCCAAGCGACTGTTGGTGGCCGGGCTAATTGCTTTTGTGTGCTTGTCTCGTCGGCTGCCAAGTTGCACTCTGCTGAGCCACGGACTTGGCCTGCGCATGAGAGAGAGTTGGACAACAGGGCTCTAAAATATGCCAACATCCATTTGACTGCTTGGCAATAATACAAAGGGGATGGAGATGGGAGGGAGGGAATGAGTGAGAAAGAGAATGAGACAAAGAAGGGTGATTGAGAAAGTGTCAGTGACCAGAGAGGTTACGGAATAGTGAAACAAAGACAGTGAATACTGGATAATATCCCCCTCATCTATTTTAGCCTTATTTTGGATCCTGATAGCCCAAGACGGAACGTGCGCTCCTCTGCTGTTTAGAAATTTACATAAAAATCAATACCTATTGACTTGCCATTAAATTTATTCCCCTTTTCCCTGAACTATTTTCCCTCTTCCTCCTCTCCTTCGTAATTCCTAATGATTGCCTTAGTGCTCAGTGGGGAATCCGCAGAAGCCTCCAAATTTCCTCCCTGCTTGGTTTGCATCAACTCCACAGGAGCTCATGAACCCGCCTGTCATCCAAATCAGCCAGGAGATGAGTGACAGCATATCAAATCCCAATCTTTTAACTGGTTCTGGTTGGAAGAAGAAGAAGAAGAGAAAAGCTGATGAAAAGGGAAATCTCCCCGAAGGCTGTCTGTGGAGTCAAGAATCTTGGCATGTCAGCCAGAGGTTGATTTGTGTGTGTATTTTCTCAGAGGCTTGTATAATGGCTTTGACACTGAACCTTCTCATTGTGACCATCAGTACTAAGCCTCCGTGTTAGGTCACCTACCATATTTCCTCTACGGCAGTAGTATTAAAAGTGTCAGTCTGTGGGTGCCGAGCAAGGAGCAGTGATGTCCTCCCCCAACATTTCTGCTCGACAGTAAACAGCCATTTCAAAGTTGTAAGCTTCATCAATAAAGATGTAGAAGCCTTCTTCACATCAGGAAAGTTTATTTTATGGACTGTGTGTTAAGCGATAGACCAATATAGCATCTGTTGTGAAAACAAGCTACATAGCTTGAAGATACAAAAAGAAAAGCCCAACTATAAATCATAAGACAGTTCTGTAATCTCTAATGACAGTTGTTGCCGCATTATCGTTTCTTACTATGAACTGCTGAACATCTAATGGATCTTTTGATTGTGATGTTGCGGAGAAAAATCTCTCCATCCATTCCAATTAATTGGCTATGGAGCTGTGCATTTGAGAAAAAATGCTGATTGCTGATTTTTTCTTTCAAATTATCTCTCTTTAGCATGGAGCCAAACTTTTTCATCAATCGTTTATTTTTCATGGTTAGAAAACACCAGGCTGCTGGGTAAATTATGCCGTGGAGAAATCTAATCTATATCTCTAAGACAAAGGTGGCTTCAGTAGACACAAAAGAAGTCTTTACCAACAAATGATTATGTTCGCAAATTTGACGAGCTTACTTGTATCCCCGTTTGATTGCCGAAGCCTTTTAGAGGGTGCCAAAGTGTTTCTGATTAAATCTTATAGGAATTGGACTGTGTAAATACTCCTGAGTGAACCACAAGCCAGGATCAACATGAGAGGGGGAATGTCAATTACAGAATCACACATTATAAGAGGTCACTGTAGATGAGTGATTTGTGGGCTTTGGGGCTTAATCTTTTTATTAAAGTGCCGGGTCCCCCATTGTAATGCAAATCAGGATTCTCCATCCCCTGTCATTATTAGCATTGGTCAGATTTTACCTTTGTGAAGTGATATGACCATGTAAGACACGTGCCAAGCGTGGCTGCAAGTTTGCAGATGACACCAAATGGATGAGCCAATTCACAGACTGTAATGAGTCCGCCTGCAGGGGATTTGTGATGACGTGAGGCGTGGCGTGGCGAGCAGGCAACAATCTGTCTCTTCTGACAAGACAAAAGAGCAGAAGGTTGGCATCAGAATGGAAGCTACAAAGTGACCACCATTATGCGTATTGCGGATGACAAAGCAAGCAAGTTCCTCAAAAACCCACATCACAAAAGACCATTATTTGCAATAAAACATGACTGAGAGGGCTAAAGAAGTCATCACATAAAGCAGGTCTATGTGGGCATAGCATGGCTTCTGATTCCACTGTATGCAGTAGATAGAGCAGGCTCAACTACATCACTATTGCTAATTCCCACCTGTATGCAACATTTACAGAAAGCAGTGTGGGAGGAAGGCTTAAAGCAAAACTAGGAATCTAACCCGCCCAAACTACTAAGTGTTTTGTCCCTTGCTGTCTCGCAAATGGCACTGCAGCATGTCGACACTGGAGCAGATTTTACCCTGAAGCCGCAAGTTAACTTTACTAAACACTATGAAACCACTACCCTCAAGAACATACAGTACACACTACAGCCCACCCATACTGTACGTATAAAGTAGGCAGCGACCTTTGTAATGAAAACTGACCTGTCTACACTACTGTATCTGTCCTCCTCACTTGGTAATGCCTGATTATCCAATGCTGACCTTCTACAGTCACATTGCCATGCCATTTGCCACCACGGTAAAACTTTAAAGTAAGGATAAACATTAATACATTAACATATTCATTATACATAAGGTATGATATTTGTCAAATTAAAAGAAAATTTTTCAATTCAAATAAGTCACATTTATGGTAGTTTGTTGTAGTACCATTTCATTTTGTGTTAAACTGCTCAGTGAACTACATCTATCGTCTCGCACAATATACGTCATCTTTCTTGCTAGCTAGCTGGGTAACTTAGGCTACATTCAGACTGCAGGCAAATCTGATTTGTTTCTCAAATTAGATCTTTAAGATGGACTGTCCGCACTGTTATTTGCAAGTGATCAGATCAGATTGGTGTCCTGACATCACAAATCTATTAGCATGGGTTGCTGTGGCAATAACACAGGCGTCCATGGCTTTCCAACGCAGAAGTATGAGAAATGGAGGTCCATCATTTTGCCCTCCAAAAATCACACTGTCAACTCGTGGTCCAGAACGGACTGTTGTTCCCCTCCATGTCGCCCTCCATAGCGCTCTGCTATTAGCAGAATTGATTCTGCTCAGCAATTCTGTCACTTTGGATTTGACGTCATCGTTGTGTGTCACGTTGCAAGTAAGCTAGTTTGTTGAGTTGCTTCTTTGGCAAAATGCTCAGAGTGAATTTATGTTGGGCTTTTAATGTGAAAGGTAAAATCAGAAAGAGTAAAGCTGTGGCTCGGCTATACAAGTGGCGTAACTTGTCTTTTGTGTAAATGACACCTTGAAATCCAATTTGAACGGCCAGTGTCGGGACTGAAATGCATCTGTAGAAATCAGATTTAAATCGCATTTTAAAACCACTTTAGATTTTAGATTTGATTCTCAAAAATAGCATTTCATGTGGTTCTTTGCTTTCTAGACTTTCTAAAATCAATCAGGATACAATCTAGATATGCACGTACACGTAGCCAGTGCAGGTTAGATTGGAACTGCAGGTCTGAAAATACAAGACACTGCCTAGTTCCAGGTGCTTCAATAACACTTTGTGTGCATTATTTTCCTTCACAGTAACCTATTACATAAATCAACTCCTACAGGAACTCTCAAGTTCAGACTAACCTGATTATCAGGCTAACAAGCACACGGGGGACATGAAGAACAATGAGCTGCTCATTTGTATCGTAAGTCACCACACTCAAGTCTATTAAATAATTTATTCAGAAGAGTGGGAAAACATTCAATGAAAGAAGGTATTGGGTTTCAAAGCCTTGCATACGCAGACACTATAGGGACACATTATAGTGGAAAATTTAACAAGGAGTACGGGCGGTTGATGAATATCTTTTATTATCTTCTGACTTTTCCATTAGAATTTGAGTGATGCGATTATTCAAAAACAGTTCTGCTCTATTTGGTGCTTTTAGGCTCAGCAGAAGCTGACAGGATATATGGGAAAATAAGTGCATACAGAGTGATGAGTCAGATTAACCTATGACATCATGAGTTCAACAACTGAATCCTTCCATTGTGCATTGTGAATCACTGCTCTTCAGCCCTCTACCATGGACGAGTATGCAGGTTTTCCCTCCAAACAAACTGTACAAAGGCTGATTCCACTAATTGGTTCCCTCCTGTCTGGTTGAAAGTCGGCTGCTGTACAGTTTGGCTGGAAGGAAAACCCTCATACTCTTCCATGGCAATGGAGACGCGTTGGCTTTAGAACAACATGGCAACATGGGACTGTATCAGCCCATGATCCAATGTGTCAGTGTTGCACTCTTCTTAGTAAATCCACAGTGAATCACAGATTGGGGTGTGACCAGAAGGGACATATGCTTGAGAATATAAACCCACAGAGAGCAGTGCTGTGGGTTGATTCTAAAGTTTTTTTTTATAGATTTGAGGTTTAGTTTGTCAGCCATTTTAAGTAGTAATCCATGTAATAATTAATACATTTAAGTAGGACTGTCAAAAGTAACGCAATAATAACAAGTTGATGCAGCAGCAACGTTGTGGACAGTGTTGCCAATGGGGACTGGCCATTTCTCCGACGCTTCATTGTTCCGACCTCTCAATAACCCGAAAAATTCCCTTTGGTCCTACAGCTCACTAGTCCAACGTCCCGCTGGTGGCGAAATTACGAATCCCACTATGGCCACGCCAAGACCCGCTCTACGAAGCAGCTTGATTGGTTGGGGTTAGGCATTTGACCTCAAGTGGTTAAGGTTAGGCTAGCCGATTGGTCAGGGGATAGGACCTGTACAAATGGGATTACGTTACCTTGCGTAAGCATGGACGCCTGGCCAATAAATGCAATTGAAGGGCAGGTCTTGGCGTGGCCATAGTGGGATTCGTAATATCGCTTGTGGATGTCGGACTATTGGGCTGTAGGACCAAAGGGAATTTTTCGGGTTATTGAGAGGTCGGAACAATGGAGCATTGGAGAAATGACATGGCTCCGTTGCTAACTTGCCCACTTTCTCGCTAGTTATAGCGACTTTTCAATCCCAGATAGCGACTTTATTTATAAAAAGCAACTAGCAACAAATTTATCATCTTATTTAGGCCATCAGTGAAAAGGCAAAATATATTCAAATATATTTCTATCGTAATATCTTCCACAGCTCCTCGACCAACAGCGCTGACGTATCTCCCCCTCTCTCCTCTTGGGCAGCAGCACTTCGCAGGCAGTCATTAGGGGTGGGGGGGCGGTGCTGGCCGGACCTGCCTACGGATGAGACGAGATGGCAAGGCGGGAGTAGATGCCTAGCAGAAACAAACCTCCTTAAGCAGAAATGGATAAAAAAAAGGGTGTTATAAATGGCAAGTTCAGTTTAAAAGCCCTTCCAGATGGTTCTCTTGACAAGACTAAAGTTATTTGCATGTACTGTCGAAAACTATCCCTTTTTTAAGTACATTTAGAACAGATAAAAAGCTTGTGATACTTTGCAAATAATCACGAGTTAACTGTGGACAATCATTCGATTAATCGTGATTAAATATTTAAATCGATTGACAGCCCTACATTTAAGACATCTCAGATACTAAAACAACCATTTATGGCACAATTACAGGGACTCAAGGATACACATAAGCCTCTTTAGGTAAGAAACACTGAATGAGAAAATGTTTGCTTGCAAAGAAAACCCTCCGCAGGCTACCTTTTATACCTTGGAGTTCCAGTGGTATTTTGTGGGAAAATAGGCTTATAAAAAATATATCATGGGACATATCATATCCTGAAAAAATGATATGACCAACAATTACAGAATGAGCCAGCAGCAGTTTTCTGCCCTGCGTGATTCAGTATGGGTTTACCCTTTAACACAGATGCTGCAGCTATAATAAATGCCATATGATCCAATCCATCATAGTTACATGACATTTCAGCACTTTATAATGGTTAACAAGGACTCATATAAATCATGCCTGGTCCAAGATAATGACTTGCCCATATGACATGATAGAAATCAGCAAAAAAAGAAATATGGTGTTCTGCTTAGTTTGTGGAATTCTATAGAATATAGGACCATCACTGTTAGTTTATGGAGCTTTTTTTTTTTTAAAGGTCTGGCCGTGCATTCCAGCTGCCCACCCACACACACACACCCACACACAAGCTTCTCTTTCCTCTGCAGAATCTGCTCCGACAAGATAAGTGCGGGACTTGTAATTGTGCGAGGGCCATCATCTCTTTGCATTGGCTAATAATGGTGCTGTGGAAGCCTCATGCTCATTACGCTAGCCTTTGTAGTTTTTATTACACAGCTTGGTTGATTATTTTTTCAAGAGAATTCAGATGGTTTAATGCTCTCCCTCTCTCTGTTTCCGTAAACAGAGCTGCCACTGCGATGAGCGAACTCCTGCAAAATAAACCAATGAATAAATGGATGAGTAAAAAAAAAAATTCCATCCTTACAAATCAGGCAATTATACATGGGCTTCTGTTAAAACACCATTCCATATATGCACACAGCCACTTGGCATAAAGTACTTGCGATAGCAGTCCTGGTACTGATAGAGGGACCTTCCGACTGCTTTCTAACGTGAGTGAACACTCCAAGTGGTGCTCACAGTATTAATGGCAACAGCTCGGACCAATTCAACCGCAGCAGTGTGTGGAAGCAGAGAAACAGAGATAAACTCTCCACATTCATTTTCCTTGCATGGCAAATACTTAGTCAATAGCTTGTGCCAGAGGTTGTGTATGCTTTAGTTTCCCATTATCTTTTTGAAAAATATGAGATTAAATCCGACCTCAGTATTAGCAGCCTATCATCCGGAGATGCAGACACTGTCTAAAGTCGTTCCTTAGAAGTCAACCTTCTTAGAGTTGTTTGAGATTGCTGAAGCAGTGAGCTGAAAAACATTCTAGCTTTTCAAACTTTGCAACTAATCATTCATAGATAAAGCACTGTGCCTTGAAATTTCTTTGCTCACTGCATCTCATATGCATTTCCTCAATAAAAACAGACCATGTATACCACTATGTATTACAGAATCAGCACATCACAACTCTTTTTTAGTTATGTATAGGGAGTGGGTTTGGGTGGATGGTTGGGTGAAACGAACACTGGACTTTCCTTATTTGGAACCAAACCATGATTTTTCCTAAATCTAATCAGCTAGTTGTGTTTCAATTCACAACGATAACCACGTGTTTTAAACTGCGACGTACGCCTGTCGCTGGTACGGGGACGTGTTGAAGCGTTTCCCTTCAAACGTAATTGAGAATACAGTTTAGTTAGACAGGGTTGCATTGTCTTGACTATTTGCAAATTTGTGAAATGAGTTATCAAAAACACCCTTGATGGACACATGCCATTGGCTTTTATGCTTTCAATGAGATTTTGAAGAATTAGAACATCTTGCAAACATGACTGCAGTACCGACTCATTGTGTTTCATGTTGAATAATTAACTTTTGATTGATAGTTGCATGTCCGCGGGCTTTCGATCATAAAACATGGCCTTCATCAGCAGATGACAATGTGGAAGAAAATAAAGATTCTGATACTTCCACTACCACTATGTTCCTACTAGAGTTGACCCTATATTTATGAGTTGCTTGTGCTTGCTTCAGATGTGGCTACAACATACTCAACCACTTTACCAAGATTTTAGTGCCATAAGGTCAAAGCCTTTTACCTTCCTGTGCTGATTAATATGTACAGCATCCAAATCAACAAGATAAATTCCTCTGTGTTGCTAAAGTGTGACAAAGTTTGGAGTAAATGGATATTTTCAAGGCCAAAGTTCATGGACAGCATTTCCAAACAAAGTAAATGGCTGCCATCAACAAAAGGAGATGACAAAAAAATATAGATTATGTTTCATAATGAATGTTATTATGTCACTAAAAGCCCAGTAAGAGGCCTCTGCACTTTGTCTTTTAAAGTGTTGATACAAAAGCATCTCCAATAGGCACCTGTTAGTTTTCTTAGCATCATTATTGTAATCACCAAGGAGCACGTTCTTTCCAGGAACCATTCAGACAGAGCCTGTGACTGTAGTTTTTCTTCATTTCCGATGAAGAGAAGAAACTTCCTGGAATTTGTGATATAAAGGTGATATATGAGGTACTCTTTGTGTAATACAGCATCATGAGCAATGCATTTACTGTAGTTGGATATTAGTAACATAAATGTAATATGTTCAAAATCATGCTTCCCACAGTTTTTGATGAGAATGCTTTAAACTGAATATTTAAATTGATAAATGCCTAAATAACCTGGTGGTTGCTGTCAGGGTTTGTGGATTACACAGGATGTATCTATGGGGAACAGTAAGGTGCCCTTTGGTAAATCCTTATTTGGATAACAGCTTTTTCTGTTCGGAAGATCAATAAGAACTCAAATTTGATCAAACTGGAAGAGTTTTTAAAGAGTGATCAGTCATGTAATCATACATTATCTGGAGTGTTATGATATGGTGTTATGGTGGTTATCTGGAGTGTTATGGTGCCATTGGGTTTGTGCTGTTTTATTTGAATTCAAATGTTCTTATTGGGTTTTGTGTATTTGAAAGGCCCCTTTAAGGAGGTGCATTGCAAACTAGCTCTTAGGCTATACATGTTTTAGTGGCATTGGCTCATGCTTTATACATGTCCATAATTAAACATTTGAGTTATAATCCCTGAACATTTAGTTCTGTCTGATTTGACGCCACTTGTGGTGGTTGGTGGTCATGGTCAGTACATCTTAATAAGACAATTCCTAGAGAAAAAACCATATGGGCCACCTAACAACCTTACTGATACATTATATCCTTAGTAGCAGTATTCCTTATTAGTTATATATTTTGGTTTATACTGTGGTGTATTTTGTAGCGATGCTGCATTGCTGTGTGGAAAGGAATCCGTCGACACTGTTTCTTGATTATAAAGTGTGCCACATGTGTATATTCCATGAATAGGGGTGGGATCGATAACTGACCAATGGCTTCATGCCAACTGGCTCTGTCCTGGAGGGCCCCATTGATAACACTTTTCCAGATGTGTCTTCTGAAAGTAGGCTAAAGTTCATCACTTCTAGCTACATATAGATAGTTCAGATATGACCTAAATACAAGTTATAGAATGATCAGAATAAAGTAGGATGTTAATATACCTCAATACAACAATTAACAAGCATGTTAGTAACAGTTGTGAAATGTGTTAATGATTCATGACAATTCTCATTTACGGTTCGAGAAAGGGGCGTTCACAGTTCAGGAACTTTAGCCACATTTTTACCTAATCCCCGCAATTTTGGATTAGCGCATGGAATTTAAATGTCTGTGAACAGTAATAATAAAAGCTTTCTTCTGACTGTTTCATGGTTTAAAATGTAAACAGGTAATATAACTATATATAGTAGAAAAGAAGCAAAGTAAGTGTGTGAAACAGCTACAATAAGAAAAGCATGTTGTCAAAAATGAAACCGCACTGGAGCGTTAAGTGCACAGGCTTTAGTTCTTTTCTGTGACAGGAGAATTATTTTCTGCCAAATTGTCAGTGTAGAGACTAAAAAGAAAATATACCAATGCAAAAACCCAAGTGCATTACATGTCCCCCGCTAGTCATATTTCGTACTCCCCACCACCAACACCAACTCACACCTTCAAATCCCACCCTTCTCCGCCTCCTCCCACCCTCACCTTCATCATTCCAGGAAAATGAGAAGTACTAACAAGTAAAATAAGCTTGAGTATACTCAAATGATTGGATTATGTGAGAAAAGAGTGTGCCAAAAGTCAGGACAAGAAGCACCTAAGCATTAGGCCTACTCCATAAACGCTGCCAGCAATCTCCTGTTATGAGTTCCTGTTATGCACAGGAGAATAATAAGGCCGTCTCTTCTCACCGCCGAGAACAATAATGAGTTCTCTGTGCAACAGTCGCCGTGGTTCAATAGCTGCACCTTTGATTCTGATGACTCTCTCTTTTTCTTCGGGTTGGAGACTTTCTCTCTCTCCTTCTATCACTCCTTCTATCACTCCTATCTCTTCCTTGCTCTCTCGCAGCGTGCAGCAAGGAAACTCCTCTCTGGGCATAAATCCCCTGCAAATACGATTAAAGCACTGAGTCATCATTTGGACCGCAGGGTGTAGTGACCGATGTTGGGAGGCTGCATGTGTGTGTGTGTGTGTGTGTGTGTGTGTGTGTATGTTTGTCTATCTGTGACAGAGGACTTCAACGCTGTGGATCAGGGGAGGACTCTATTCCTCTATCCAGGAACAAAATGGGCAATCCAATTCCACTCATCTCTCTGTCTCTTTGAGATTCAGCAGGGAGGGTAAGGCGTGACCAATCACACCCAGATATCCTCACCCATCCAACGTCTCTTTCCATCATCCCTCCCTTCCTTCTCCTCTCCCAAGGCTCCAAATGTAATTGCGGCTGCTTTTTGGAGAACCTCGCTGGCAAAGTGTGGAGGCTATTTTTTGATTACTTTTTTCTTTTTGTCTTTTTTCTTTGAAACACATTATGACAGAGGGGTAGAGAGACAAAGTAAAGGGTAGCAGCTGGAAACGGAGGGTCTAAAAGGGGCTTGATGCTTCTCAGAATGTCAAGTTGCATTTCTCGGCCCACGTGGGGAAGTGAAAGGGGCTTCGGAGTGGAAATGATGGCAATTATAGCTATTTCTTCCTCCTCAAAAGGAGACCTACTGTACTTTGGAGCTACTTAAATGTGAAGCTCTTTGGCTGTCTGTCAGATGTACAGAACAAAATGTCACTACAATTGACAGTGGATTTTCTTCTTGATTACTAAGATCAGAAGACTGAGAAAAAGATGTTGATTGCAACAGTCCGTGTCAGACTTGTCACCGCGATGCTCTAATCAGAGCACAACACCATATTATTTGTGACATATCATTTTGTCTCAGTTTGGGCTGCTGGTAAACCATATTTACCGTGGCTGACTGTCATCACAATAAAAAAAGCCATATAACTTGTAGTCTGGTTTGTTTTGATGGGTAACACAAATTAGCATTCTCACCAGTACACACACAAATCCGTGCACAAATGCAAATACACACATGGCACAATTGGAGGAAGGGAGTGTATCTGCTTTGACTGCCTTACCAAGCACATTTGAAGATGTCTGTCTGTGTTCTTTTTTACTATAACTCATTATGAGTCAGCATGCTTTGTCCCATTGTGTGAACTCAAGGGAGGACCATGAGAACAAACGCTTTGAATCAAGTTCATCCATCTAGTACAGACAGTGTGTGTTTACACTCGCCCAGGACCAACAGCGGTACCTCTGTTTCTATGAGTGTACATCTGGGAGAGACAGAGCGCTGTCTGTGAATGTGTTGTGTACATCTTCAGCCCATACTGTAGCTCAAACTGTTCTGTGTGACGGCACGAGCAAAAACTATTGAATAAAAAGCCTGTGAATGAGCTCTGATGTGGCTGCGACTAAAGGCGGTAATGAGGAGATAGGCTTTAAACAGATTGGAATGACATCGAATGTTGATCTTGCTCTGCTAAGCCTCTCCCCTTAAAGTGCCAAATAGATAAGACGCTGCCAAAGTTTGCATTTAAATTATTTACCAAGCAGCTTAAGCCCAGAGGAGAGTGAGAGAGGGGGGGGGTGATGATTGATCAAATCAATCCTCATAGCTGCAAAGAAGTGAAACAGATCTGGCTTGCTGGTCTGCTGTATGAACTCCTGAAGCTAATATCTTCTCTTTTTTGTATGTCTTAATTATGAATGATATTTGGTGTGCAGTGGAGCGGCTGGATAACTGTCAGAAGAAGATGGAGGTTGTTCTTAGCAGGCAAAATCAATCAATCAATCATTTGTGCATCCATGTGCATCCCGCTTAAAATATTTATCCAAGAAACTTGCATTTTGAATAAGAGCAAATTTGTTTATTGACCAGCTTTTTCTAGTGTGCACACAAACACAGTCCCTACCTAAATATCCAAGCTGAAAAACCTGCATATAAACACAGTTGGCACAACTCCTGGGCCTTCCTCTCTGCCAGAAGCTTGAGGACAGACACTGGGCCAGCCAGTGACGATTAGACAAAGTGACACGTTATATAAATATATATATTTATAGAAGCTGGGAGAAGTAGAGCTTATCAATAATGCATATATAATTCATTAGGGCAATCAACTAGTTCTCCCCTCCACCCCAAGCCAAAGAAACAGAGATAACATCTCCAGTGGCTGCTGTCCAATGTTTAATTGATGGGTGATGTGACCACTGAGATCCAGAGAGGAAGGAAGCAGGAAGCTGGAGGGGAGGATGGATTGGAAGGTGAAGATAAAGATAAGGAGACGTGTGCGGGTGCATGTGTGCTGACTCAAACTTAGTGTTGGTGTGGCATTAAGACTTTACTGTTTATGGATTTTTACAACTGTACTGCAATCTGTGAAGCTAGCATTACAACCGGAGCCAGCTGGTGCAGGAATTGTTTAAAGGACAACTATCCTATCATATCAATTCATAAAGACAAGAAAAGCTTCACCCAGAACTTGGAGAAAACAACTTCAACTCAAAAATGGCATGACTTAACATCATGGATATGAATGTTGTGCCGACCGCAAACCATTTTATGTGACATGAGCACAGATTTGTCATGTTTCGTCCCTGTGTCTAGTTGTTGTTTGAGTTTGTGTTACATTTTCTGTTTTGTTTTCCACTTCCTGTTTTATCTTGTAAGTTTTCTCTCTTCCTGTTGTGGTCATGTTTTACGTCCTGCTAGTATTTTTCCGCTTGTGTGATTACCTGTCCCCGCCCTAATGTGTTGCACCTGTGTCGAATTTGGTTGTGTATTTAAGTTCTGTCTTCCCATCTCCCCAGTGTGAGATTGTCTGTTTCCTTTGTGTGCAGCGTTTGAGTGGTTTTCTGTATTCTTGTCTTTTGGATTCCCTGGATTTTGGACCTTTGCCTGTTTTCTGGATTTTTTCCTTGCCTGTTGTTATTTGGACACTGCTGCTGAGTTTATTTACCTGCTAAATAAACTGTTGTATTTTACCTTGAGTCTTGCCTTGTGGGTCCATTTTCTGTGGGCTTGTTAAGATTAGACATGCAATTTTCACTTCCTCGTACCAAAAGATTTAGACTTATAACCCAATTAAGGCTAAGCTACTGAAACAATTAAAGTTAAAAGGGCATTCCACTTTCATAAAGTTGGAGGACTTGCAAGAGTAAGAAGGTTCTATCTAAAGAAGGTCAAATAAAAGTAGCAGAGGCTGAGATAACCTGACCTTTAATTCTCAAGTATGGATCAAGCTCCAAAATACTGGATTTCCCATAATGCAACTCGTCGGTATGTTTTCATGAGACCCTCCCTGACTGGTATGTCTTAAGGCCTTTCAAACTCATGCACCCAGTTTGTGATGCATGCATGTATAGCATTTGGTTAAAACTGTATAGTCTCCAAACCAAAATATTACAATATTATAATATTAATATTACTCAGGTGATGTCACATGAGTATTTTTTCTTTCAAGAATGAACTTCCATGCTCAAATTTAGGGCTGCAATTAACAATTACTTTTAATATTAAATAATGATTGATTGATGGAAATCCTAGAGTAATTTGCTTAATTAATTACTTAAACATTTAATTAGTTATCAAAATTGTTAACTTACAAGAACAGAGTAACGGTGGAATAGAAAGATTTTCTCAAAGGTTTGGGCTAAATGAATGTGCATACGTTTAACTAATGTCGCACAGTTTCAAGAGATCGGATTAACAGCTCAACAACGAATCCATTTTTAGATTTTGTTATATCCTATGCTATATCATAGTCTGCTTTTATTTTCATGCGCAATGGAAATCCTCCACACTGCCCAACATGAGCTTGACATTAAAACTGCCACTGTGAGAAGTCAATGCTACGACCAGTGACCACAACATTTATGTGTTTGCTACATTTTTGTTTTTATTGAAGTCCTTTCATACCTTAGCAAAACCTACACTTGACAAAAAACACCTTAACATTAAAGCCCTGCTTTATTTTTATGTCGCAGGACAGAGTTTATTGCTTGAAAATTGCAGCAGATCCCCCCAAGGGCCTAATTACAACTATCAAAGCAAAACTAATAGGCAAGGTATCAAACTGCAAATGCACAATCAAGGACATATGCTTAGAAGGTCAAAATGTCCTGTCATATAACAACATCATTTCTGTAATTACTACACCTATGATACAGAACACAGGGTTTTCTTTAATGAACCCTACTATCTGTTCTGATGCCGTGATTCACAGCCAAGGCACGCACCCACGCACGTGCTTGTGCACACACACACACGCACACACACATACACACACACACACACACACACACACACACACACACACACACACACACACACACACACACACACACACACACACAGCGACACCACATCCCATTCCAGCCCGCAGCTAGCTCCACCCCACTGCATCTAGAGCAGGACAATTAGTAATCCATCAGCGCTGTTTACAGTCTGGGTGGTGGTGCTCTGGAGAGGGAGAGAGAGGGAGGGATAGAGAGGTGGGGAATGTGTTAAAGGGGTGAGAAAAAGCGGGAGGTCAAAAAAGCAATGCGAGGGACAGAAAAATAGAAGTAAACAAGGGTAAAAGAGGACGACGGGGCCAAACAAGTGTTTTTAAACTGGCTAGCAACTTCTTCACTGTGTGTGTGTGTGTGTGTGTGTGTGTGTCTCTCTCTCTGTGAGTCCTTGTTTTGAATCATTGCGGCACACGGCCACAGTACACAGAAGATTACGAGTCACTGCTGCTTTAATATGCCAAATCAGGAATCTGTGCAGGCGTACATGCACTGCCCTACATGCATATTAATGTGGGCATGTAGGCGTGTGTGATGAATATGTGTGTGTGTGTGTGTGTGTGTGTCAAGAAAAAAAGATGGAAGTGTGAGCTCTGGGTGTACTGTGGCTGGGAGAAGGGAGGAACAATGTGAAGTAAAGGAAAAAAAAGGAAGGAGGGATGAATGAAAGGGCAACCCACTAGATGGCACTGTTGTGTGGTGAATTTCATTTCTCCAACCTTTATCCCCTCTTTCTCTCCTCCCTTTTCTAGGTCTCTGTTTCTATCTCATGTTGTCTCCTTCTCTCCCCCCTCTCCACCTTATTCCCCCGCTCCCCCATTCTCCCTTTCTCACTCCCCCTATCTCTATGCACAGCATGTGTGATGGAACCAGTTATACAGCTGGGAATTCAACAGAGACAACTGTAGGGTTCCCTGAATCACAGCTAGGTGCTTGAGAAACCCAGAACGCATATCCAAGGACAGTGTCTGTTTGTTTAATTGACTGCCGCACTTACACACATACTCAGATGCACCTCTTCTCAAAATATGTACGTACGTAAACATTTGTGAATAATTAGACACAAAGGTTGGAGCTGGCCTATTTTCTTGGCAACAGAAAGGTAAAAGACAGATGATGATGAGTGCATAAATTATACCAATCTGAGAGGAGGTGCAATTTCTGAGGGTTGAGATGAGTGAAAATGAATGCATGAGTGTGGGTGAACTGTCAGTATATAGTGGAAGTCAAGCACAGGTAAGTGATTAGTGCAGAGGGTGGGAATAAAGGGCGATGGATCTCTGATTAACTGATTTTTGAGGTGTCGTGAGCACACCGAACAACTTTAGTTCATGAACACTGATGATAATCAGCCCCCTGCACAACTTTTGATCTGATTGAGTGTGTAATGGTCAGTGACAATTTTCTCGGTTTGCTGGTCATTTTAGAAACAAGTAGTCGTTATTGCAAACAAGCAGCAAATAAATTGCTAAAGAGGAAAGATTAACAGAGCTACAGCGAAGTGGTGTTGGAGTGCTCCTACAGGCATTACATACTCATATAATAAGGATATTAATAATTTGTCTCTGCTGGTCACAAGAAAGCTGCATGGTAGAACCAAGCAGTTGGAATTGAACCCAGATCTCCCACACCAAAGGTATGTGTCATATCCACTGCACCATCACCACCCACTAATAGTATTACCTTAGTCCATGATGCTACGTGACGTCATGTTACATCCTCATTTTTAAAGCCAATCCCTGATTTTTCCAAACCCAAATGAAGGACTGTTGCCTAAACTTAACTAGTTCCACGTCACAACTTTAACTACATGTAACTGCGCCAGTTACTTTAAATAGAACGGTCACATGTTTAAAATGTACGGTCATGTTTGAAACGGCCATCGTGTGGCCTTGTTTGCTCTCGGGAAACTTACTACAGCCATGAAATGTCGTCGCCTAAAAAGAAACGTAATTATGGGTCGTTATGAGCTGCTTGCAAAACGTTCATACAGTATACAGTATGTCGTTTTGGGAGTCTTGCCAATTGCCCTATTTTGTCATGAGGATGTGTTGAAATTATACCTGCTAAATGTCAGCATCTTAGCATTGCCATTATGAGCATGTTAGCAAGCTGGCATTAGCATTTAGCTCAAAGCACCACTGTGCCTTAGTACAGCCTCACAGAGCTGCTAGCATAGCTGTAGACTCTCAATATGCTATAGTAATTAAAATTGTTACAGAAGTTTTTACTTTTTGCAACATTAACCTTGACTGTTTAACTCACTAACTATTCAATTGAAAACTAGTTGATCATTATGAATGGACAATTTAAATTAAGCTTTACTTCATATAGAAATAATATGAAAAGTTGAACAGCTTTTATTTTGTTTCTGCAAGTTAAAGTACATTGTGGCCCAGCCAGCGTCCTCCTGTTTTTACTGCTATGTAAAGTAAACATGGTCCTAAATGGGCAGCCAACAGATCTGAAATTCTAATGGCTTTTCATACCCAAGGTCATCATTGAGATTTCAAGTCATGACCAGACCTCGGGTAAGATGGTTCCCATTCTTAATACCTCACCAGAGCATTTTAACCCTTATTTAAATAGGCAATATGTATTGCATGCATTACCAGTTAGCTGTGCTGGGAATTAGAGTCATACATATTTATATTGCTTTAAAAAGTAGTGTTAAATTGAGCTGGGTTGACCCATACTTGATCCCTCATCATCCATTATTGTTTCTGCTGCTGTGTCAAATATTACCATATCATACTGTACCATATTGATTCTCTTACATCTTATGGATGTTTTTTCTTCTTCTTTTAGTTCCTGAGAAAGAGGTTTTACAGGACATTCCCAGAAAACCCCTCCAGATCATATCCATTTACACCCACATTTACTTCTAGCCTTGAATCCTTTATGGGACCCTATCTTTTTGATAGAGGATAAGGGCTGTGTGGAAACACTCGGCGACAAAGCAGAGTAGTCCTTTGGCAAACTGTATGTCTAGACACCTAATTCAAATATGACCGTGTGAGTGATGGCTTTGCCCATGGATGAGATTGAGTTTATTTCTTCTTCTTCTTCTGCTTGCACTCCATAGAAAGAAAATTGAGGAATAGGCTCTGTGACAGATTCAGATAGCAGGGAGAGATACTGTCAACATCTCACCCCGGGCAGAAATCCATAGCTCAATATGGTTTTTTTTTCTGTTGATTTGAGATTTTTTTTCCTGAGACTATAATTATGATTACATTGGCAGTCATCCTCATGCCTTTTCAGCTGTTTTCTGTTTCGCTAACTCTGTTTCCCTCTCGCTTGCTCTCTGCTTCCCCCCTTCTCTCTTTTTCTATAGCGCCAAGAAAATTATCAGATTGTTTGCGAACTGTAACAGAAACCTATTTCCAATCCACCCGCAGCCTTAACCACATAGCCATTATGAAAAGATCTGATAAAGTAGTTCAGCTGAATCATGAATGTTTGGATGAAACGACCAACAACCCGTTTTCACTTCCTATCTATACAGCTGTGAATGAGACTTAAGTTCAAGTCAGTCTAATCTCCAAAACCTGCCGCAAAATTGCTTATTTTACTTGACTGGAGTGATTTTGGCCCTAGGGGCAGAACCTGTGCTGAAAACTTGTGCTACATATGAAAGCAGCGCCTGCCATGAGCTTTTGAGTGCTTACAAGGTATTGGAACAACAAGGAAGCGAGAAATGTACAAATTGAGATTTCAGCTCCTGTTTCATAACATGTTTAATTTATTAGAAGCTAGCATCAGATCTTTTAACGCTTTACATGAACTGAAGAACATTTAAAATAGTATATCATTTATATAGTTCTACCTGCAGAAAGCTAAAAGACAGACCAGACTGACCTGCATTTTTGTCCTTTATTGGCTGGAAATAGACCTAAAAAGTACTAAAACCTACAAAGATGAGACATCTGACACATACCAACTAACTTTTTTTTGGTTGTGACAGTTAAAAATGAGTATATATTTACACTAAGAAACAGGTGGACTTATCTCTATGAACAGATATCTACATATGAATGCAGAATCGGTAGGCAATGGGACAAGATTTTGGTAACGGAAGCATTCTGGTTTTTGTAGTCTGTAGTCCGAGTAGTATTGACCAATGACATTTGGTTGCATGCAGGTAAACAGTTTATGTGGAAAGCAAAAAAGAGACAGAACATATTAGCCAAATGCAATCTTGGAACCCATTGACGACGATTTAGCTTTTTATAAGTTTTTTTTTCCAAATGGAAACAGGAATGTTGGCCGTTGCCCCCGGAGGCTAAATCGTCAGGATCAATAGCCGATTGGTTCCAAAATTGCAGGTAGACCAAACAATGAGAGATATGTCACGACAAAAAATCTTGTCAGTAATGTGCAACCATCAAATAACAATTTTTATGCATTTTTAACATTTAAGCAGTTTCTGAAAAAAGATTAAGAAAAAGATTAAACAAAAATGTATTATGGTGGAATGGTCAATGGAAAAACCCTAAGATTTACTGCAAGCAAGATAAAATGAAACACCTGGTTTTGGGCCTTCTATGTATTATTTATCGTCATATTTGACACATACTTACACAGTCCATTTTAATCTAATCAGTCGGGACTCCAAAATCAGAACTATAATCCAGCCTTTATAATGTGGATCTGCCTCTCAACATTAATAGTTTTTCTCTGAACTTCATGACCACATATTTTATCTTAGGATATTAAAACTGAGAGCAATACAGTACTAAAATACAGATATAATGCACATTTCACAAGAATATTCAATGGTAGCTCCTTTGCTGGCCATGTACTGCAAAGTTAGCAAACCAATCCCTCAAGGCAAAATGTTACATATACTACACTAAAGCATTACAACTTGGCTGTTTTATAGTATATTTTGGTATTTGTAGCAAAGACTGCCATTAGTGGCTTAAATCCCAGCCCCTTGTTGCCATGTCTGACAACATAAGTCTGTAAAATGTGCCTTCCGCCAGAGATTACAAGCACATCCATCCCACGTGACACTCTTCACACAGCTGAGATGAATAGGAAGTTAGTGGAGCTGAACAAACCCATAGGATGCTACTCAGGAGACAGACACAAAAAAAACATTCAATTTCACTGTGGCATCAGAGACATGTTAGGTAGTACGGTCAAACTCTGTCAGTTTTGACACAATACTATTGTAATATCTAAGATTCTCAGTCCTGTCTAGCAGCGGCAAGTCACAGGTAACACTGGATGTTTGGCTATACTGTACTTTGGTAATTTGACTATTTGAATTTGACATCTCAGATGCAGATGGAGAGGTGAGATAAAAAAACAACAACTGATGGGCACTTTTCCACTGGCACATGCATATCACTCATTTGTTATTACATATTCCTTTCATGAATCACAGATATATTGCGAATGGCTGCTTCCTGAACCTTTTTGCAAAGCTGTCTCCTTCAATGTGCCTTCCTTCATTCATTTGTCACACGTTTCCCTCCCCGTCAGGTCTCCTCCCCAACAGGCTAAATACTCCTCGCTCCACAGAGTTGTAAGTAGCCCGCCTGGTCACCCAGGGTCAGTCTGGTTTGTTGATTTAATTTTCTAAAATTTTTTTTTTTTTTTTTTTATTTTTTTTTTGTTTTTTTTTTTTTTTGGAGGGAGAAAAAAAAAAAAAAAAAAAAAAGGGGGAGAAAACCTTTTTTTAGTTGTCTCGATAACACCTCCCCTCACAGCCCGCCACTCCGATCTGATCTGAAAGCTGATGAGAAGTAGCCACGGCTAGGTACCAGTGTTTTCCGGATAAGGTTTAAGATCTGGCATCCAGCTGGATGGAGTGGGATGGAGTGGACTGGAGCAAGGTTCACAGCAGAGAAGAGTACAGTTGAATTGTTAAGGCTGCTCTCCAATGCATCTCATCCAACTGAAATATTGGTGAAAACGGCTTCCCGTTAACCAAAAAAAAGGAGAAATTGAATTCAGCACATACTGTACACTTTACAACATTTGCTAATGACTATTAAAGCAGTAATAATACACCACTTACATACTCTGTGCATGTGATTTATAATTTGCTAATGCTGGTAAACTCATTGGCTTATGCATGCTTCTCCGGCACGCAACAGCATGTGCAGATTACTGCTACTTGCTTTATCTCCAATTATAGAGGCATGTTAGCAACATGTGTGACTTTGGAAAATGGAATCATATCATATAAGTGCATTATTCATGTCTTACGTATTATGAAAAAGAAAATATAGGCAATGTTGCTCCTCCATGATAATCATAGCAGATCTCTCAGTCAGAGTGGTTTCATTTCCATTATTAAACTGAATATATTCACATACACTGAGCTATTAACAACTGGGAGCTGCCCAGTACAAGTGCATCCCACTGCTGCAGGCCATTGAGAAGTTCCACTGGAGAAGCAAAATTAAATGGCATCTCAGTGGCAGTAGTTAAGAGAGGACAGAGCATTATTCATTCATTCCCTCTGTCCAGATTTTACCAGCCTGTTGGAGGATCTGAACTGGCAACCATTTGGTCACAGATGCACTGGAGTCTGTTAAAAAAATACTATTTCTTGAACCTTCTCAGGATTGTCACTATTCTGTGTAACTGCAGAAGTAAAAGCCAAACGCTGTCCTGCTTAAGCATGCTTATATACGAGTGTGTGTGCGAGCTTGTGAGTGTGTGCATCCTTTCATTTTGGTAATGGAAATGCTGGGAAGCCTTTAGTAGTTGCCACTGGTAATGGAATGAGAACATATGTATAATTTAAGGTTCTGCTACAGGCTCCCAATGGAGCCAAGGCACGTACACATGCACACGCTCGTGCACGCACACACTTGCGCATGCGCACGCACACACACACACACACACACACACACACACACACACACACACACACACACACACACACACACACACACACACACACACACACACACACACACACACACACACAGGCAATCACACATATCCACAAGAAGCTTAATCACTGGCAGTGTTTCTTCATCTGAGTGAGTGAAAGTGGCACTAATACAGCACTGTAGTTTCAGCTCTCTTAAAGTCCCACCAAATATCCCTCTCTGCTTATTATTCCGCAAGTTGGCCTAGATGAGTCAAGACTACATAGCAGAAATGTGGAGCGAGAAAGACACTGTGAAAGCAGAGTTCAGCTTACTTTACGGAATAGCAGGGAGAGTTACAGTAAAAGGGGACGGTTCATGTTTCCATACTGGGATTTGGGTAATAGAGAAATTGTTACGGCTCTCGCTTTAGCATTTGTTAGCGGGCGCCTGTGTGAGAGTGTGTGTGTGTGTGTGTGTGTTTTCGAAACAGCAAGGTTTCATCAAGACCTTTATCCCCAAAATGTCAGTGATGCCTCCTGGCCTCACGCTGTAATGCTGTGAGTGTGCTGGTGCTGCTTTTAAAGATTTTTGTCTTTTTTTTATTTATTTTTTGAATACGATGGAATGTTCATTGACTTTCCCTTTTGAATACATCTCAAACTATATAGATAATATAACAAATATAACTCTCACTATTAACTATGTCTTAAGCTGCAATGATTAATATTGCAGCCTGCAGGTCGACATGGAAGTAAATGAAATGTCCAGGGTGTCAGCGAACATGTTGGAAGCTTAGAAGCTGTGAAGCCTGTCAATCACTCCGGCTACCTTGACATTGATTAGTGTGAGATAATGAACCTGCGATTAGCAGAGAGTAAGGTGTTAGGTTTTTAGTAATAAGCTCTGATAAAAGGACTGTACACCACCTGCCCAGCACCAAACAGCAAACAGACTTGACTAGCGGATGAATATAGTGGAGCATTTAGTAGCTACATGGGCAGATATTTCCCCTAAGAAGTTGGTGGAGACCAAAACAAAGCTAAAAGCTGAGCGAACGTTGGACTCACATTTGCATCCACTTCTCCAAATAAATGTGAATGTTGCTCTGTGTCTGTTGAATGTGTAAATAGGCAACTGTATGTGCTATATCATTTCAATCAGGAGAGACTTCCTTGCAATTATGAACATGTTTATTGTACAAGACAGAATATGAAATGTGCAAAGTCTCTGGAGATTAGACTCCATCGAATCCACCCCGATGGAGTCCAGACACTGGTGGTGGTGATGAAGGTGCCCAGGAACCAATCAAGATTGCCATTCAGCTGACGATCCACGGAGTACGTGGGTGAGACGACCGGTGGATGAAGGGGAGGAGGCGGGACGCACTCTATTCCTGAAACGACAACTGACAACCGCAGAGGAGAGAGAAGATTTAAAACAGGCGATGTCATGCTGTGATTGGCTTGTGATACATGGCTGAATCTGATTGGTTTAACTAACAATGAAACCGCTGAATCTGACTGTCTGCTGACAAGCGAATGCCATGGAACAACTGATCAATTAGGAGTGATGAACGAAGAAATTTGAAGTCTTCCTGTAAGAACTTACGCTGAGCTTCATTAGCCGTAAAAAAATTCTGCAGTGACATTTTATGATATATAATGTTGTGTTTGCAGATTGTCCTGTTGCCCTCAAGTGGTATCACAAATCATTTAATACTGTTTTAACAAGCTATTTAGGTAAATATCTAACTGAATGGCCCATTGTTCTATAATAAACTATCCAACTTTCAGTAAAAAAATTACTTTCATGTAAAAAGCAAGATATGCTTCTGGTTATGCTTAGATTTTATAATGCAGCACAATATTGGTGTAAAAATGCCATGAATCGAATGCCTATGAAATGAAGCCTCTTGTGCAAACACAAAGGGATAATTTAAGCCTGACCAAAGCATTTGGATGATTTCATGTTATAAATTGGGGTTTAAAAACATCAAAGAAGATATATATCAGGATAAAATGTTTTCAGCATCATTTGTACACAAAATGCTATCCACATTGTTGCTCTCTTTGCCCTTTAATTGGTATTTGCCAAACGACATTTCAAAACACATTTGACTGTCATATCATTAACATCCACTCACTTTCCTTCTGTTTGTGTATGCAATTTGCATTTGATTTGTACCATCAAGCTATAATTTATGTGTGTGAGTGAGAGTGAGAGTGTGTGTGTGTGTGTGTGTGTGTGCTTGCTGCAATATGACGCAGGCCGCCAAGCAATGAGTCAGGACATCATAACGACTGCACCGCATTGGAGAATGGTCTTCTGCCTCACATCTCCCTGTCAAAACAGCTCCGTTGTGTCTTCTCTCCGAGCTGGAAAGTCCCCTTCTTGACAGGCAATTCAGATTCCCAACAGCGGTCCACAAAAGGGCCATGTTGTACAGCGACTATCCGCTCTCCTTTTCCCTTTTTTCTGTACCTTTTTTTGTTTTACAATAGAGTGTGAGAATGCAATCATCGCGGCCGTTTCAGATGGAGGAAGACAATTTGGAGCGAGAGGAGGCGCTGTCCCTGGTAGGTTTATGGAGAGCTCTGCCAGACCAGGACAGGGAAACGAGGGAGGGAGAGGACAGAGAGTGGAGCAAAATGATAAAGAGACACAGGGAGGGGAACAAAGACAGAGAGCAAATAGAGGAGAAAAGATAGATGGAAAATTGCACGAGCAAACGTGTGATGGATGAAGTGGGGAATGACTGGAGGAGAGAGAAAAGCATCTCCTCCACTGCTGTGGCAACCCCGACGATGTCATTTCATTCTGGTTCGTGCTAACAGACCCCTCTACACCCCCTGCGAGCCCTACAAACACTCCACTCGCCCTCATACATTCAAACAAACAGACACACACTCCCCTTCTCATTCTATTAATCTCCCCTCCCTCTCCCCACGTTAGCATGGAGTCTCCCTCGAGACTGATTACAGTGTTCTGTGCGCGCATATGTGTCCGCACAAGAGTGTGTGTGTGTGTGTGTGTGTATGTGTGCATGTGTGTGTGTGTATGTGTGTTTTTTCTATCGGCAGTTTTCTATTTCTCCCATTTGTCCCCCCCCCCCGCCTCATGGCAGACACTTGCTGTAATAAAGTAAATGAGGTTGGGAAATGGCAAGACTCAAGGTGATATTTCAGCAAGCAACTCCCCAGCAACAACACTGTGGGGGAGGCAGGCAGCTGAGCGTCTGAATGAGACGTCTGTGTGTGTGTGTGTGTGTGTTATGTGTATTATGTGTGTGTGTGTGTGTGTGTGTGTGTGTGTGTGTATTATGTGGACTGGAATGTAGTATTTGAAGAAGCTTGTTTTATGTGAGTGTGCATGAAGAGTTTGCATGCCAACGTCTGAATGCTGGGGTTGTCCTTGCAGACAATTTTCTTTATTGTTTTGGGGTGGTGTGTGCTGGGGTCTTATTACAGACAATAAGGCCCACCCTGAAAAACTAACCCCAATTCAATGGAAAAAAACAAAAAAACAATAGATGTGCAAAAGCAGTGTCTGTATTCCCAACAGCAACTTAAGACCTGTGCTGTTGTACTAAAGGAGGCACATAGAAATGGAGGATATAATTCTACAGCCAGCAGAGAGGATGTAGATCAGGCTTGGGTGACGGGGTTCACAAGCTACCTCCGCACAGCTGAGGAAATCACTTGAGGTTGAGGTATCTATGCCAAACACACTATATCTTCACATAAGCAGTTAGACCCACGCTAAGTGCTAAGCGTCTGTTGTATAATGAAAAAAAATATTGAAGCTCTCCTTCGATATTTACCACAGGGCCCTCCCACCATTTTTTCTTGTGTTACTCTGGCGTTTCTGGTATAGAGAGGCAATTTATTATGGAGCTGACTTTTATTATTCCTCAGCTGAATGCCTGTGAGGATGCAGAAGGAGTTTGCTCGGAGTTAATGCCAGCAGCAACAACAACAACAGCAACAACAGCAAGGACTGCAACCTAGAGCATTTTACATTTGAATTTGGTTGGAGATTTCTAAATAAAGTGAGAAAAGAGAGACATGTGAAAACTGTTGTCTTTTAAAAAAGTAAACCTAATGATTTCAACCCGAAGCCTGTGTTCCAAAGTGGAGGTGTGGGGTTCTAAAGAAGTGGACTTTAAGAAGGAAGAGAGGGTCTCATGGAAGACACTATTAAGTTGCATTATGGAAAATGTAGGATCCAATGTTTTTGACCCTTACAAAGGACTATAAGTCAGTGAGTCCCCCAACTTTAACTTTATGGAAATGCAGTACTAAATAGTTGCTGTACCTCTATAAAGGGGCTGTACTCAACATTCAGAACATTATTATAGCAGCAAACAACTATTTGCTATGTAAAGATATAGGTGAGTAATGGCGTCCTGAGCAGAGAATGAAGTCCCAATCCCTCTGTGTGTGTTGTAATCCGAGTTTCTCACAGTTTGTTTTTCTCCAGTATTTCGAGTACAGCTCCTTTAAGTTCTTGTTCCTTTGAAAGTCTTTGGATACATTATTAGATTCAATGATAGCTCTTGGTATTTAAGTTCTTATATCACAAATAGTTTCTTATGCATCATGATCATTTTATTCTCAGTAGGCATTTTTAATGCCCCTAAGTGCTACTTAACAGCTTCGTCTCCAAATAAAAGCCATTTGAAGATAAAATACTGTAAATGGTTTTGAGAATGATCCAATCACCATTGTATCTCAGTGATATTGTTTTTTCCCCCCTTTTTATGTATTTACTACAAAGTGTACTTGAAATTCATGTAAAGCTAGGTCAGTATTCATCAGTTGCTCTGGCAAGCTTTGGCTGAAAAAAGAAGGGGTAATTCCTTTTTTACATTCCGATATTAATGTAATATTTGCAATTAACATATATGTACCCTATGTCCCTATGTATTTCAGTTAAAAATATGTAAGTGGAATTATTGAAGGATAGACAGATGGTATTCAATAAAGTTTTTATTCCGAGGCTGAAGACATCAATCGTAAAAACCCAGGTCACACATAGAAAGTAAAATGTGTAAATAAGAGATGTTTATAAAAAAAAAAAAAAGAAGCTGGGAACTGTAGTTTTTAGAAATTGCTGCTCTAACATGAGTGAATAGTGCGGGAGTATTTTCAGCGGCGGATTCATGCACATTTCTTGCTCTAGTAAGCAGCAGGGTGGTATATTTGTTATCGATTCAACTAAAATACAGTGCCTGTGTTCTTTACAATGGTGGAACGTGTCAGAGTGCAACAGTGAGACCCGGTGTGTGTTTCTGGCACAGAGGAAAAGGATATATCAGGATTTTCCGGCACAGACAATACTTGTTCAGTAGCATCAATTCATTCAGGGTTTTGGTCTTTTTCATGAGATTTGTTGACAGTAAGAAAAATATAGAACATCACCAGAAGTATCTTTTTTTATTAATATTATTATTATTAAAAGATATTCATCAAGCATTCCAAAATAATAATATATTTGCATTCCATAAGTTGAAACTGCTACATATTTATCAAACAGCCATGGTCTTGCTTTTTTTTCCCAGCAGCCAGTTATATCCAAAAGAGGATACACCAAAACAGCAACTATCAGAATTTCCTGAATGAAAGGTCAATGAATCTCACCCTCTCCTTCAATTAAATGAAATGGGTAGGTATGCAATATGCTATTTTCTGGTGACTTTAGAAATTAGATGAGGTGAGATTAAACTTTAATTATCCCTGCAGAAAAACTGGGCCATTGCAGAAGCAGGGAGGGGGATATGCTGTACATAAGAATGTAACAGTATATTTGAGATAAAAAAAATAAATAAAAGCATTTCCAACATGGGCTAAACTATCTCTACATCATTAATGCATGTGTTTTGGTTGACAGTTGCAGTTTCAACTTGTTTTGCTACGTGTAAGTGGAATTCTTTCATTACAGTTCCTACTAGCCGCAGCAAAGCCCGCCGTTTGTCTCCGTATGTGTGTGTGTGCTCTTAAAGATTATGTAATCGTTTGTGATTTTTGGACCCCTGGCTGCTTCGGCTGACAAGCTCTTGCTAAGAACAGTGCTGTAAATTCTTCCCCTCCGGGGGTCAGGTTAGCTGTGAGCTGGCTTTAGTCGACCGTTTCCATGAGTTCCGTGTCTCCTCCTATCCCAGTCAGACTCGCTCTCACTCTCAAAAACACAAGTCTAATGCCACCACACAAGACAATTCTGCATTTCACAAATATTATATATATATATACTCTAAGCTTACATAAACACACACACTTTGACCTTTTACATGATGAAATGACAGTGGAGGGACGGGAATGTCAAGCACAATAGACGTCCTCTGGGACAACAGACGTACTTTGGGCCTAGTTTGTGATCCGGGGAACACTGGTTTAAATAAAATTATTTTATTTGTACAGCATTACAACCAGAGAGAGGGAGACAGACGTGGCAGAGAGGAAGACAGAGACCAACCGGAGAAAGAGAGACAGATAGAGAGGAGAGATCATTATTTGGCATGTCCAAAAGGGAAGCAGGCAGCCTGAGTTTGCTTTCTGGGCAAGCTGCCCCCACCATTTCCCTCAAAGTCCTTTTCAATAATGTAAATGTCCCTCACTAGTGGGCCCGTCTCTGCTCTGTGCTTAATTGTTTCTGGCCTGTTATGCCTTTGCTCCCTTGCACCGAGTCTGAGACTGTGTCAGTTGCTTGCTCCTGTTTATTTTGTCTCTGTATGTGTGTGCCTTGAATAGATGGTGTATCACTTTGTTTGTGCATTTCTGTGAGGAAATGCGGGTTTGTTTTTGTTAATACTGTGTGCATGTCTTTGAAAGAGAAAGTGAAGAGAAATATATCACGACACCAAACTTAAAATCAGCAGGAGAGTCATACGAATACAACATTAGTAGGACAGGAACAGTGTAAATTAGGGGACGGTAGAATAAGCTAAAAAAAAAGGAACAGTCTGTACCAAACCCAGAGACAGAGCTGCATGTAGAAAGTCGTGAAACTATAATAAGGGAAAACAAGGAATAAGCTCAGGGACTAAAGAACAAGGAAAGTAAAAAAGAGTGCTGGAATGTGAACAGGAATGTGAAGAAAAGGGGTATAAAGAGGGGGAAAGAGAGGGAGGCAGTCTATTTGTTGGGCTTGTGTAGTGCAACCTCCCCAGATACACACACACCACCACCATCACACACACACACACACACACCCGACAGACAGGCCTCCCTGCGGGTTGTTAGCCATGCTTGCAGAAATACAGCTTCATTTCTGTTGACAGCCGGAGGAAAATAATTGGCCGATAACAACTCATCAGAATGCAGGCGATATGTATGATTTTCTCACCCAGTTCTATCTGAGACAATCAGCCACAGTGTAAACAACTGAACGGAGGGATCGTTTCATTTCTGTCAAGGCGGTGTAGGAAGGAAAGTTTGGATTTGCTTACACACATTAATGTTATTGATTTCTTTGTCTGGATGCTTGTTGTGTGAGGTAGTTCACACTCAGCTACAGACAAATGAGGATTTTGGAAAGGGGCCTTTTTTATATTTCATGTTTGTGCAGCCCAGTTTTCTTTTCAAGAATACTCGTGGCACTGTTATATCTTTATATATTAAGCAAAATAAGCAGAAATACCAAAAAACTAAAAGAGCCAAAGTGGAACAAAAACAACTGATAGAAACCTGAAAAGCCTGCAGGCAAATGTGCATTACAATTTTTAACAAGTTGATATTTGGCTTAATATTTGGAGCCAAATCCAATAACTTTCACAGTTAGCTAAGTGTTGGGGTGATTCATGGTTGCTGTGAAAAGCTATTAATTTCACAAGTTGTTTTCGAGGTATGGCTGAACAAATGGTAGTCATTTGTCTACATATTAAGATGATAACAACTCCGGCTACGTCTAGAGGTTGAACCGAACATTTGGAGTTTTTAAGCTCTTATTCTTGTGTAATTTAAGCTCCTTTGCAAGGTCCCATCTAAAATTTAGCAGGGTGAGCAGGGTGCAATTTCCCAGACCATATACTGTATTATATACCTAAAATAGAAGTATTTTAAAAGATAAGAGCTGTAACAAGAACAGTCTATAGTGCCAAAGAGCAATAAAATCTGAGCGGCAGTTGCTGGTTGTATTTAGCCGCTACAGAGCTCCAGGACGCCGGCTACCAGCGGCAGTTGTTTAGCTGCACCAAAACTACTAGTTAAGTTTAGGAAAAGGATCATGGTCAAAACACTCCAGAGGAACGAACAAGTGGTTCCTGGGTTAAAGTATTTTGTTTAAAGTGAACTCCGCTCTAACGCTTGAAAGCGCTGTGGTTTATGTTGACACCACGTTATGCTATTTCATTCTGAAATTATTTTCCATTGGATATTGAAGTTCATAAATAAGTGTTGAGTGCTGAGTGGCACTATCCATGGTACTGAAAGGGGGATTTCAATCTTGTATGTTTTGTTATGCGTGATCAAAACATCCCCCTGCTTTTTTCACATATCGCATCCTGAGGGTGTGGGAATTAGCACTCCAACCCAGGCCTGAAAAGTCATTGGTTGTGTTATCCTCACATTTCTTGCAACTCCCACTACAGAGATGATTCAGTCTTGTATCACTTGACCCGCTCAGGGGTTTACTCATCAACCAGCGACTGTTAATTGACTAAGAATCTAAATTTGAGAAATGTCTTTACAGCTCCAAAAGGAAGAGATCTTAATGTAGGCAATATTTTGATTTAGAAGAGGGGATGCATTGCGTTGCTTTATGATTGATCCCTCATGAATTGCATAATCACAAGCCTTGTTTGTTGATCTTGTTGACTCCCGTCAGTCTTCCTCATGACTGGATGGCAACTGCAACTGCATATAAATTCACCAACCAATTAGCCGTGACCCTCGAGTTTTCAGCCGAGCGTAGTTGGATGGAAATAGCTGTTGAATTTCATCCTCGTTACATGTTCTGTAACAGAGTGATACAAATGTTTATATGGTTGCATCCCCTCTAAAACAAATACAGTATCTTTTTCATTAGGGGCAACCCTTCCAAATAGTTCTCACAAGTGGGTGACCTGTGCTAATTTTGTTTCTCTAAGCTGTCCCTGTTTGACATCAAAATCTCTCTTCAGGGCGCCATTTGAATTGTGGGGAAATGCAATATTGAGGCCAAACGTATGCCGTTTAGATGTGTAATTTACCTCTCTTGGCTTCCACATTAGATTGCAAGGTTTTCTTTGTGCTCATACTCTCAGTAAGGGGCCCTTTGCAGATGAAATGCCTCTTTGTAGTTAAAGGGATTCAGTGCATTTCCTTAAAGTCTCAAATATGACTTTATACACAGCATGTGGGCCTATTGTATCTTAAGAAGGTGTGTTAATGCCACATGAATTTTTGAAGTTGTGATAAAACATGTCAGCTGTTTTGTATGTTGTTATGCTATGCATGAAAGTTAAATGTAAAACATTGTCAAACCTATCAAATATGATTTTCACAAGTCGTAGACCTTGGTCTAATTATTGTGTCAACAGTTGAGACAGTTGGCAGCATGCAACACCCACCAGTTAGTGCTCTAGTGTTTGCTATATTTGTATTATATGCCTTTTCATTGAAGATGTTAAACCAGCACAATGTTTTGAGGAGGACAATGTGGACATCAGCTGCAGTCTGATTCTTTGCATCCATGGATTACATCCAAAATAAAATTACAGTAGTTTTTTTTGCAAGATTTGCTCATAGCAACTGGTTAGAGAATGATCAGGTTTGTGACAGATAAGGGTAAGGTTAAGGTTAGGCAACTAAAACACTAAAAATGTGAATGCTGATTTCTAAATGCTAAAAGTGTTTTCGAGATGGGAACACCGGTCTCCCACATGAAAGTTGACGGCGCTATATGCCCATTCAACACTCTGACCTCTGACACCCTTCAGGCTACCCTACCCTACATATAGTGCACGCTGCTTCCTGCATAGTCAGTGAACATTAGCATTGGACATAAATTGGGACGTGCAGAATCTGGGCTGGACCCAGTGGCAGCCAATGAGAAATTCCATAACGACACATTTCATTAAGTGTCTTCCCATCCACCTGTTTTTATGCACATTTTCAATTAGCATATGAGTTGAAACGTTGGCACTCTTTTAATTACGTCATCTCATTGTACCCTCTTCTGCTGCAATGATTTAATGGCAGCCGACAGGAGAGTTGGCCCCACCAGCTGTTTAGCTTGATGCCCCCAACTCTGCATATATACAGTAATGGATGAAATTTTCTTTTGCCAATTGTAGAAATTCAGTTGAAATGTGCACTACTCTACATTTGGATGGAAACTTGACTGTTAATTGTTTGCAGTCACAGACACCTGAAGATTGCAACCATTTCAATTTTCTTTTTTTTAAATCTAACTATTTAAATTAGCCAAATAAATCCCAATGAGTCTCTCTTTTTCAAGCCAGAATACTGACAGGAGATGGATGAATAAGAGAGAGACAGTTATGCAAAAAGAATAGTTTTAATGTAAATCAGTGATTCTTTAAAGTGCGTTTTGTTAATGCATCAATTTTAAACAAATTCATGGAGCAAATGTGAGCTTATCTGTCAGGGACATTAAAAATAGGAGGGAGAAATTTATCCTCCCCTGCCTTACCTATAATAAATCAACTCTCACCAATCACAGTCCTTGCCCTTCATGCGTGTCTATAATGATACCTGCACTACTGATTGATGCGTGACAGGAGCATTACCACAAGGGGCAGTCAGTTTTGAAGCATCAGCACTTCACACTAGTGGACTGCACTACCTGACCGCACCTGCCGATCTTCCCTCAATTAATACAGCCGTCGGCCCGCATGTGTGCATGGGTGTGTGTGTGTGTGTGTGTGAACTGTCAGCTTGCCGCTCGTTTCTTTGCCCGGCTTCGCCGCGCCTGCCTGGCCTCTCACCGAGCTCATTTTCCCCTTCACTCTGTGTGAAGGCCATCTTCAGAGGGAGGGAAGAGAAAGACAGCAAGGAACAAATCAGAGGGAGGGGAAAGACAGAGCGGGCAGTGTAGAAAGACAAACGTAACAAAGGCTAAGAAAAAAAAAGAGGCTGTTAAAAAGAATGAGCTCTCCTGCGGAAGATAGAGGAACTGCGAGAAACAGATAGAGAAAAAGAGATAAAGGAAAGACAGTAAGGCAATGACAGAGACTTTAAAGTTATTTGTAGTTTCTAGACTCTTGTGTAAAAACACATCTCAGCTCAAATGATTGAGTTTAGTCTTGCAGTGTAACCGAGACTTGTAAGCTAGATACAGACGCAGAGATCGATTCGCACACATAATTGCAGGCGTGTTCACAAACACATACAGAATGCACACTTTTGTACAAGTTTTAGGACTACAAACTAAACAAAGAGGGAGAGAATGTACTGCTTGCTGTTGTGTATGTCTTTCGAAAAGCTGTCAAAGCCAGTGCTGCAGAGGATTAGGAACAGTATAGATCTGCAATGCATCACGACGGGCCTGAGCAAATAAACAAATTGGAGAGAAAAGCACTGCACAAAAGACTTGCCAGGAACTATTCATCAAAATTTCCAGAGGCCTGTTGTCTCTGACCTATAAGAACACCTTCTCCCTCTTTTCCTTTTTGCAGAATACCTTATAGATGCAAGCTGACACCACTGGCATATAGCCTCCGAAAAAAATTATAGCTCAGCGCTGTACTCTCCGACTTTTACCAACCTGTCAGTAATAGCTATTATGTTGTGTGACGACAGCAATGTCCCTGCTCTAAGCCGTGGATAACTTCCCACATAATTGACCTCCCTTTTGAGGTTACATCTTTTCCTTTCCCCTTACACTGGTAGCTCATCTCGTCTCCCCACCACACACTGGGTTTAACCTATATGGACATTTGTTACAATCGCAAGCGAGAGCTTGCTCCTTGAGTGTTTTATTACTTGTTGGAGGTGAGCAGCGCTTTACATCAGGCCCTCGTCCCTGAGTGTGTGCCTTGTCAAGGCGTCCTCTTCAACACTGCGCTACTCGAAAGTGTGTAAGTGTGAAATTTATGTTTTGTCATTTTCTGCATCTCGGCTATTGTATGCAAGGCTTTGGGAGGACACTACAAAAGACAAATGCTACTTTGACATACATTCGAACCCTATAAGAGGAATCACGCTGCTGCCTAGATTTAAAGGGTTGGTTCACTACGAAAAGAACACATTTTCTAAATTACCTCTTGTGGTATATAGTCAAGCAGGCTGATTTAATGGTCCAGACCAAAGATAGTATATAAAGATGGACAACGCCTCTCCGCTTCCTCCCACTAATCAAAAATGAAGCCAAAATATCCTGGATACGGGCGGACACTCACTTTTTATAGCATCAAATAATTAATTTAAACAAAATTATTGGAAAAACACACATCAGTCTGATAATAAATACTTGAAATGACATAAACCATCTTTTGGAAAAATGTATTTGATGAGTATTTGATTTTTTTGTTTGGCCAATGTCCCATCCATTAACATGGAGGGGGGGGGGTGTTATGACATACACTGCAGCCTGCCACCTGGGGCGATCCAGATGTTTTGGGAAGCTGTCAAGTCGTCTATCTTTCTATACAGTCTATATACAAATATTCATTCATTGGACACCAAATAGTTCCTTGATGACAGCATTTTCTGCATTATCCAGTGATAATAACTGAATGTAATCCTCTTAATGTGGGTGAACTAACTCGTTGAGTTTGTCAGATGGTGTATGTGAAGCATGTTTCAGTTTGGTCTTAGCTACAACACAATTTCTCATAAAATGAAGTGATAAAATATATCAAGAGACATGAAATTGTAAGAGAAAATATATTTTTATGTCCACCTTGTGTTATTTCTACGTGTCCTCAGAGGGTCTATTCCATTTCTTGAAGTTTTTTTATTCAATTTAACTTTTTCATCGGAATTTTAGACATTGCAATTTTCAAAATGACAGCAAAGACGTGGATCGAGTAACTTTGTAAAACTCTTTGAAGATGTACCATTTTCAATTAGAAAACAGCTGGCTGCATGAAGCTTGTTTCAAGCAGACTTCAATATAATACAACTGCCAGCGGCCCCCTCCCCACTTTGACGGCGCCCGCCAATCTAAATGAAACGTGTTGTTGTGTAGACGGCCGTAGGCACTAGCCACTCAGTCGGAGTAAACACCTGTCTGAAATTGGCTGGAATTGGTACAATCCAGGGCGCAGAATCATTACACCGGCATGAGATCGCCATGAAGTGCCTGCTGTGTTCGTGTTGCCAATTTCATTAGGCCTTGGCGTGCTCTCTTCATGTTTCTTTAACGGCTTCTCTCATTTATTTTTTTCCTTTCTCCCCAGCACCGTCTTATTTATTTGGTTTCTCTGGTGGAGCTGGACAGGCTCCCTACGGAGACAGAGCTCTCATTGTGAGGACTCTGAAGAAGACTCATAATAAAAGCACACTGAGGCGCCGCCCTGTCAGTTGTAACATACACACGCAAATGTATACACCCACACAAAAACAGAGGACATCATATAGTGCTTTAGTTATAGCCATAAGCCCAAACTAATAGTCAGGCTGTGCTGCCAATGAGAAAGCTAAAATAATTGGTCCACAGGGAGTCCTGTTTGGTCTCTGTCATTAGAAACAGCACAGCGATAAAAGGCAAAGACGCACAAATCACAATAAAATTGGGGGTAAGCAAAGCAGTGTGACCCTCAAAGTAATACAGATGATGTTAACCTCTTTGAGGACTGGACAAATTATCAGAGCAACAAAACTTGCCATACACATGCATTATGCTGTCGATATAATATGAACTAATAAAGCACAAGCTCTCGAACATCACACAGATTCTCTTGGCTCTTAGGTAATAACTAAAGCTAAGATTTGATTTTCTTCATAAGTTACTCTCGAGCCATGTACCAGTGGCAGTTTTGGTAGACGTCTTTGAAGAGAGGGTTCATCCTTGAAACATGTCAATTAGCCAGCACTTTCTTTCTTTTTTTTAAAGCAAATGTGCAGTCAGAGAGATGCCAAAGCCACTGTTCCTGTCACACATCACCGTTCATCCACTCAATAAGAACAGTTGTCAGAAAAGAGTTTTCTTGCCATCAGCAACTGAAGAGATCTGTGGCATTTCTGGTCTGTTGCACTCGTAAGGGAATAATAGCATTGTTTTTTGGGGATCTGAGAACAATTACCAAAAGATACAGTTTCACGAAGGGAAACTATCCAGAGACCACTCTGACAAGAAGAACAAACGCCCCTCAGAGTGCTTACAGTGAAGCCAAGCCTATTTGCATCTAGATAAAGGATGTGCAAAGGCTGCGTTGTGTACCCTTGTCGACTCAAAGCGTCTGTTCGAGGAAAGACAACAGAGCGAGTCCACGAATGGAAACGTCGGAACATTCTGCACATTTCCAGTCTGAATGTCTGAAATGGGAAGTGAACAGAGACACCTACGATGAGAGCCAGAGACAGAGAACATTTCTTGTGATTTTTTTTTTTTTCTAGAAGTTCTACAAGACAACATGATTACTGCGCAGGGACTGAAAGAGAAAATATACAGAGGCATCGATACAAAATGAAATCCGACAGACGGTATGGTGCTGCTTCTTAGGAAGGGCTCATTACAGAAGGCCATGGTCTGTTCTCTGCTCTGCTCTCCTTTTCTTCAGCTGCTTCTCTCTGTGTGTCATTTCCTCTTTTCATCTCCACCTTTCCCTAGAGTTTCTACACTCTCCATCTCTACTTATGTGACTTCTCTACATTTCTCTGCCCGTTTCCTCGCTACTCCTTTAAAGGTTAACACAGCAAAGGTTCATGCCCGAAAGTGAAGCTGCCCCCTCAGCTCGAGGCCTGCTGCTATGAAACTAAATGACTAGAATGTTTAGCAGAGAAAAAAAAAAATCACAACTTTAACTGTTCTTTTTAATCTTCCAGTTCTTCTGTGGGTGTTGCTCCAAAGTTGTGTGTCTGTTCTGTATCCTTGCCTAGCTTTATACAGCTGCAGGAAAGTAAACGAGGGGCCTCATTTACAGCAAAGTAGTGCAATCAAGTATGACCTTACCAGAAATGTACAGAAGAAAAGTGAAGTCAAAAAGCTATGGCTGGGATTTTACTTGATGTGGAAAAGACTATATTTCTCTGTGGGGTCTTCACTAGACATACAAACATTATTTTTTGGTTTGATGGGTGTCGTGGGAGCACACATTCACTGTGAACACTTAAATTGTCAGGAGAGCACAAGGCATGAGACATAGGTTGTAAGCGCGCCTCAAAGGGCAAAAGTTCGACACACAGGCGGTAATCAAAGTGAGTCAGAATGGCTGCCGCCATTATTTACATCATCACCTTATCAAATTGCTATGACCACAGCTTTGGTCAGAGCATTGTTTTGAACAGCACAGCTGACATGCTCACTTCTTACTGAGGTCACATCATGTCACAGGTTTTGACCTTAGCACACAGACAGACACAAACACTGTCTCTTATTGGTGGTTTAGAGTCTGCAGTCCTCCTCACCTGCATGTCTACAGACTCTGGGAGGACATTCATGTTAGCCCAGTGAGAAGAAAACGCAAACTGCACACAGAAGTGCCCACGGCTTGGACCTTGTTGGTACAAGGCAACAGTGTAAATGACTGAGGTGCTGTGCTCCGTATGCACTTTACTGCAGGCTTGAATACAATTTAACAAGTGATTTACTAACTAAATAAAACAAGCGATTAACTAACATTAAATAAAATGCTAATATATGCAATTAGTGGTGACATTTCCCCAGTGGATTCTGAGTTAAAAATGAAGTAAGTAAAACCAGAAAACTTGGTATTGTTTGTTTTCCCAGTGTGTAGAATCGTGAATTTTTGATGAGACATATTAGCACGTTTCTATATGTGCACAGCCACTTTAAAACCACTGCGTATGTGTCCTTGAAGATTAATGATGAGGTTTAAGATTTCTCAAGGAGGCCCCAGGACTTGCTGATCTCATTCCATGTAAATCTGCCGTCTGACAATTCCACCTTGAGTTGGATGTCAGAACATTAACTGATTAATTCACTGATTGATTTATTGATCACTAAAACTGACTGTGAAGAAGCCCATATTTCCCATGTCTCACTCAGATGCTGCAGGTCACAAAACTGGGTTGTTAATCGTTGCCACTGCACAGATTTTCAGAAGCATTTTATAATATTGGGAAAGGAAAAAAGTAATAGTACTAATTGTAATGGTTACATCTGTGGTAGGCAATTTGTTTGTTGGTGTCGTTGGGCAAATATTCCATAATTAAACATCTCCTCTTGCTTTCAGGGTTTAGAAAATCTAGCCTGTGACGTGAGACTTTGGCCAATCACAGGTCATTTGAGAGAGAGCTGGCATTCCTATTGGCTGTTCTGTACATGCATATGCCTGTGCGACAGAGAGGGATGGCTGCGGGTCGTGGTCTCACTCTACTTCAAATCCTGGTGTTTTTTTGCTTTCTACCCACTGCAGCTTTAAGTTGCATATGAAAGTACAGTTTGATTCCTAAATATAAGCATGAACGAGTTTAAAAGAGGGCATGTTTTATATATATACTTTTTTTTAAAGAGATTCCTTCTATATAATGTAATGTAATGATACTTATATAGATAAATATGTGTCACACATATCGACATCTGATTAAAAGGGTGAATAGCTGTGCAAAGGTTAGATAAATGTATGAAAACTACAGAAAAATTCAAATAACATCATTGCGTTATTGTAAAATAATACTGGCATAATGTGTGCTACTATTGCAACATAATGGCAAAAAATCAAAAGTATAACAAGAAAAGATTACTAGCTTTTCTTAATTTAAAAAAAAGTTTACTTTTCCAGGAAACCTCCCTTAGAGTTTTCTGCTGTGAGCCACTCATCAATCATTTTTGCTGCAAAGTTTCCGGCTTCTTCACGGTGCAGTGAGAGTTGAAGCTGCAGGCTAATGTGCCACCAAACTCTCACTGAAAATCAGGAAGGCAAAATAAAAAAAAAGACCCTCCTTTCCCACTTCCCTGCAATCATTTTCTGCCGAGAAATAGAACAGGTGGCACATGGCTCCCTGGAGACATGGTGACATCCAGGAAAACAAATGTTGAGCCTACTTGAGTGGTAGAGACTGGCTGGCAAATAAATATGCTTGGGCTTAATTTCCATGATCAATGAATGGTTTCAGGGGGAAATCTGCAGGTACAAGAGTAAAAAGGCTGGTACATAACACAAGGTAATTCCCATTTGAAAGTGTAATGGCTGTTGCCACAAACTGTGCTCACCTGGCATCCCCCCAACAGTCCCTCAACTTTGCTGCGCTCGCAGCTAGTCCCTAGGGAGACAATTGTTTTTGCGGCCATGTTTAGTTTGTGAGGAATACTTCCAAAATCTAGATGCATCAGTACTGTACAGGCTCATTTGCAAAACATATGAGACAGGCAACCTGTTCTGTTCCGTTTGGCAGTCTGTCCGCAAGTTGTAAACACTCAGTAAAATATGCATTGATTATAGAAGCAGTACTGACTTTTCTAAAACATGTGAGGCATATTACATTCATTTGTTTCGCATCAAGGGCATGCTAGATCTCAATTACTTGGTATTTTCCTCAGTGACTTGTTAGTACATTTCATTGATTTTCTTCCAATTCTGTATTATCAGCAAATTAAAATATAAGAATGTATTTAATGAATCCAAAATTACACTTTTCTTTAACTTCTCTAAAAATAAGGTATTGTAGGTCTTGTGAAAAAAGAAAAACAGGATTAATTTGTTGTTATCTGACCCATTGAAATTGCTGAGTGTAAAACAAGTACAAGAAATGCCTGTACACAATGATGTAATCAAGTACTACTGTCCATAGTTAAAGTCCCGTATGTGTAGCATTTAAAGATTTTATGACTTTGGCGATTCCTACGGGTTGTGTTAAAAAAATAACATGGACCTAACAGATCTCAGAACACTTACACCATTTTCCACTGCCATCAGAATAGTTCAAAAATCTCACCGCACAGGAGCTTTAAAGTACATAAATATCCCTTTGTGAGACTTTTAAAGCTGAGTTATTGTTTACACTGTGTCAATTCAACCCAATTCTGTAAACTCATGGTCCATTTAATAGCCTTTTCCAGAATTATTTAACTGCATCTCACAGTCTTTTTTAGTGGATGGCAAACTTAGCAAACTCAGCATGCCAATGGAGACCATATAATGCAGTTGGAAGCTCTGGAAAAATAAAGGGTTTACAAATACACATAGACTACTCCAATTTTCACTTTTGTATACATATTTATTAATACATGAGGGCTGGAAAGAGCAATAAATATTACTAGCTTGGTCAGGTTCAGTTCAATTCAGTCACTTTATTATCCCAGATGGGAAACTTGATCTGCATTCAGGAGTGCTTGTAATTCTCAATTTTTCATTTTTTCAGGCAAATAGCTGTGTTGGTGAGGGATCATTTTTATTATCATCTGCTAAAACATTAGTAGGCCTCTCTGTCCTTACATGGGATAACTACGTAATATATTCTTACATATATATTGAGTAAAGCTGCCTCCAAAGTAGCCTCTCGAGCCCATTCGGCAGAACTCTTAAGTCATTGTCAATTAAGTCAGCACTGATGCTCGCTTTGGCTTACAGAGTGAGAATGAGTGCACTTTTGGCCCACTCAAGGCAAGGCTTATAAGATAAAACCTGAATGGCACCACGTGTGGCCAAAAAGAAAGGTTGTTATGCCTAAGAGCACAGAGTTGCGCTCCAGGCTTTTCATCCTCAACCCCACAAGGAAGGGTGGATTGAAAATTGAATCAGCTGTGTTCTAAATTGGCATGTTGTAATCTCAGCACTTGCTAGGCCTGCATATATATCTAACCTAACCCAAGAAGAAAAATGTGACAAATGTATCGCCTTAGTATGTTACAGTGCCAGATTTACCACCCACCAGCTTGTGTTTGGCAGGCAAGATAGGTGAGGTTCCAGCTGACCTATTGCATGGATTAGTCAGATACCTGCTTTTCTTATAAGAAGAAAGTGGTGGTTTGCTCTTGTGTGATCAGTTACATGTCTTGATGCTGTGTCGAAATGATAGCAGAAAGTAGATTTATCACCTACAGAGTTCTGTTGGAAAGGGCAAAGCCTTTGAGGAGTAGGAAAAAGGTTTAGGTATTGTAATACTAGTCCCATAATAAAAAGAAAATCTGTCTTGCGAAACAACCTGCTATTCCATTAGAAGTTTTGATGCTGTAATAATATTGGGTATTAACATTTAAAGGGCCTAAAATGGGGTCCATTTTCTGAGTTATCGTCCGAAGGCCTGGGGGGGAAGTGCGCTACCGTTGTTGTCATGACCAGGTGCTAAGAGCAGAAGCAGACACCATCTGCACCGGGATTAACCGTAGCAAACAATTGCACTCAAGGCAATTGGCATTGTGAAGAGGGGAGAAGCTGCATAAGCACCTATGCAAGATCATCAAGTGGGGTTCTTGGCAGCTGAAGGTTCACCTAGGAAGGCAGCTCAGTATCCCAGACACTAGAGACGCCACTCATTCCAGTCATGTCCAGTCCAGACATGGCCCTGCTGTCCGAAACAGCAAGACAAGTGGTCCTTCTGGGATTGACTGTCCCTTGGGAAGACCAGATGGACGATGCCTCCAAGAGAAAAAGAGCCAACTACGGAGACTTGATGGTCTGGGCCGAGGATGGTGTGTGCAATGCATGCTCATCGACATTGGCTGCAGAGGCTGCACCGACCAATGCCTAAGCAGGGCCTTCAAGCTCCTTGGCATCACAGGACTGCACAGGAACATCACCGATGGCACAGAAAAGGCACCAAGACGGCTGTGGATCAAGATCACATGGGCCATTTGGACACATGACGGGACCTAATAACACCTGAATGAAGGTGTCTGATGTTTAAAGACCAGAAGTACCTATTGATCGCTGGACTCTGAAGTCACGTTAAAAGAACCACAGTGGAGCTAATGCAGTAGCCTATACATATTGTTTTTAATGACATATTTATTGTCCATCATGTTTGGACAAGTAACATGTTTTTACTCCCAGAATTTATTTAGCACCACTTTTGGTTTATATATACACAATATATATATATATATATATATATATATATATATACAGTATGTATTATTTTTTTTATTTATTGTTCAGTAAACCCTTCCTTTTAATGCCCTAAATTGCAGTTTACTGTACAGCAATAAAATGTAGACTGTTTACACAATTAACCTCACAATAACCTTTTGTTTAGCTACTACCTTGACATATTCCAACCCAATGTCTCACAATCAAAGTTGATAAAACATCTACACAGTTGAATGATACAAACAACTAAATTACTAAAAGTCAAGGTTAGTCATGTCTTTCTAAAAGCTGGTCACTTATCCAATGGCATCTGTGTCCCCTCAGACACTGCAACATTCCCTGTGTTTATCTGAATAGGTCTTAAATGGCTCATTCTTTTTATAGAAAAAGTCAAAAGGTCAAAGCCAGTTTGTGAACTTAAGCGAAACCTGAAATCTGTTTTTGTAACTGCCATTACATTTTCATCTCTCCAGCACTTCTGTTTCGACAAAGCTATTGTAATTTAGTCCAAGTTTTAGGTGCCATGTTGATTGTACATACCTTAATTTCCGCCCAGATTCACCATATTTCCTTCTTGTTGGCTAGGTGAAAGAGACCCAGTCGTGGGAGGTAATTCTCATATTAATTAATTTAACCCCAACCAAGTGCCATGAATAGAACATCTCCCCAAACACACCAAAATAATTTCATATCTAAATTGGAATTAATCACATCTAATTAGACAATTATTCATTTATATTGTTTTGCAGTCAAGCAATTAAGGGCTAATTAGTGAGATTAGACCAATATATACATCTTGGGAATCTTGAAGTATCCTTACATTATTTACAGGGTTGTTTTTTGGTGTGTGAACTTGGTGAGCAGCATCTCAAAATGATCTTTTTTTTGCCTCCAAAATCTCCCATAATCCCATCCATTCTAAAACACTGTTCATTAGTTTTTGCTAAAAAAAATAGATGATCTTATCACAAAAGTGAAATCACTCAGTAGAGACGCAGCAACTTTATTTTTAATTGCAAGCCATAATAAAGTTTTGCTTTCATGCCAGCAATAAATTCATCTTCTCAGGTACTGATTTTCCAAATTGTGGATTTTGCATTTATCATTTATCTCCCAAATCTCAGACCTATTCCCCTTTGTATCCCCACTTCCATCTTGTTTAATCCAATCACATTTGTTTACCACCTCCTCTCTCCTTTCCTTCCTGTTTTACCATATCTGTATCCTTCCCTTCTAATATGATGGTCTGTACTATCACTGACATAATATATCAACATTATTTCTTAAATATTTTAGTGAGTATTTTAGCTTTGCTTAGATGTTGACTTGGAATCCATTTCACTGATTTTCTTTTCTAAATGGTTCTCAAAAAAAGTCTCCATATTGGTAATTCATAGATGTGTGCAGAGTCTGCGGCCTCAGACAGATCTTAATTTGCGATAATATGTTTGATATGCACAGTAAAATTTCCCATTTGTGTGAATAGCTGAGCATTACCACTGCAAATATTTTCACAGGAAACCTTCAGCCAAGGAGACTGTGGTCAGATTTATTTCTTTAGTTGGATGAAAACCACCATTTGTCCGACTTGTTCTGTTGTTCTGCACATAACAAATCAAAATGATTAGGCCTGGGTTTATTGTGTTTGTGCAATATTAAACCTCACCATAGCTTCATGAATAATAAAGTAGATAAAAGGTTTTAAATGAATATAGTAGACACGAAACAAATAGCAAATTACCTAAGAGTATAACCAATAAGTTTATCGACAAAATTTAATCAGCAAATATTTTGAAAATGAATCATTTAAAGTATTTTTTGTTCCATCTTGTTTTTCCACATAGTCTGTTTACCTGCATGCAACCAGCGCTTGCTCAAATGTGATTGGTCAAAACTACTCGGCCTACAAACAAAAACCAGAAGGCCTCCGAAAACAAAATGTCGTCCCGTTGCCTACCGGTTCTGCATTCTATACAGGATACTGTATATCTGTTCATAGAGATTATGCGAGTGGTACCAATCTTCTCACCTAACTTTGGACAACATTTCCCTTTTTAGGATTATAACCATATACTATACAGACCCAATGAAATAAATGGCATTGTTGAATATAAAGTAAACAGGAAGTTGGGACAGGACAAAACACAGTTGGGGATTACTCTAAACTGTCAAGCAATGGGATATCAGGAAAGAAACACAGTTTGATATGATTTGATAGCCAAAAGCACAGGATTGTTAGTTATGCCAACTTGTGGCATCGCTATGTTTTGCATTTATCTGTATAGACAAGGGTTTCAAAAACTGTCTGGGTCTCCAAGTGATGCAATCTATTTGCTTCTCCTCATCAGCCACCTTCGTGCAATGGCTGTCTGCCAATTTGGACAAAAACCAAACCCAAACAATGTTAACAGCAACAATTCCACATTACTGCAGAGTCATTTAATTCAATGTTGCTACGAATAAATACTGATTAATGTAGCTTTAAGTAAAGGAAAACAAAACAAGCCAATCCAAATCCAATAATCCAAAGAAAAGGCTACAGCCAATGTGGCTGGGGCCTTGTAAGTTGGACTAATCGATAGAAATTTTAAAGGGAATCAAAAGGTGGGCGAAGAGGTCGAAGCATCTCAAGAACAAATTGATTTCCAGGCGCCTTTGAAAAATTGAGGTTAGTATTGAGAGTCATCAATGTCAAATGCAAGGCACAGCTCATGGGATTAATACCTGTCCTTCCTTCCTGAAGCAATTGGCATTGATATCACATTCTGTCAAGTAGTTGTGCAGTTACCTGTTGACATAATGTTGTGAAGCAGTCGCGGTTTGGTTAAGTTTAGGCACCAAAATGCCACACCACAAAACACAAACACACTCTTTGGTAGGCTGACAGCCAGAATGTAGAATTAATTTCCCTCACCTAGACCTGCTTGTGCAAACTGCCAGACTCTGGGAAACTGATAAAAAGGCAGAGCCTGGCACCGAGTGTGTCTCTCTGGGAAGTTACTATGTTTAGTGGATGCTATAGGGCAAAGCATGCTCAGCCAAGCTACAGATATAACATTCCTTTTCAGGGGGCGGGTTGCCATTTACAGTCACGTCTGCCCACCAGTGGTGAAGACAGCGATGATAAGGGAAGAAATGTTCAAGTGGCAGGACAAGTGAAGGCAGGGCTTCTCAGCTTTGATTTCAAATTCTGATGCGTCTGAGATCCAGATTAAATATTTCTCCCTCAGGCTCCTATACATCACAGGGGCCAATTCCAGTTTTTATGTCAAGTAGTCGATGTCCTGTATATTTTTGTCAGAAGTAGAGTAATGCACTTCCTTCCCACTACTCTAGTCCAGTCAGTCGACTGTAACACAAGTCAAGCAGCTAGCTAACTTTGTCGTGTTTCCATTTTAAACCATTTGAGTTTTTCCATTTTGTTTCCCCTAACATCATCATCATCATCATCATGCTATTATTGTCCATCTTCTCCCTCTTAGAGCACTTCAAATTACAAATGGTCAATTTCTTTGATCGTACCCGACAGTAAATTGCACTAATGGTAATAAAGATGTTTTATGAGGCTGCATTTTATTTGAAAGCTTTTTCTGATCGGTGATTTTTATGTAGGCCTGGTTAGCAGAATTACCAGGGCAGCCTGTGTGTGCAAATGTGCCTGCTGCTGAGGAAAGATGGATGTTAATATGAGTGAGGGAATGGCTGCTTTGCAACAATGCCTGAATATTTGCACTATAGATCAGATATCTCAGACAATGCTTATTGGAATTTGATGAAACCTCGAAATGATGTGGCTCGCATTTGGATTTTTGGGAGCTCACATTGCGCTGATGTAGTCGAAACTGCAAGACAAGATGACATATGTGCTATTGATTAGATAGCTGTGAGGAGGGACTGCAGTATCCGTCTGGTTGATGTTAGATTTTTGATTTCTGCAGACTAAGTGCAGAATAATTGGGGCACTTGTTGCCTTTTTAAATTCTGTGACATCAGATTCTACCTAACATTCAGTATCTGAATCAATCATGATATTGCATTGCATTGGCAAGAAGCCCTGTTATAATGTGTGCAGGTGTGATACAACCAGCACTGTACTTGCTTCAGGCAACATTTTATTCATGTTGCAAAGCAAGCCTGTACGTTAAGAGGAACTTGTCTATACTTATCTTTTTATATTCACATTCTATCAAATCCTAGCTCATTACAATTTAATGCAATCTTAAATTTATTCAAACTTAATTATTTAAAATTTTGACATACAGTATATACTGAACACTTTATATTTGAGTGACATTTTAATGGTTAATTATGCAAGTTGAAAGATTGGTTTTAAATGATCCTGTGGTGTGATTTGCCTAGATATGGCTTAACCTCTAATGCAACCCTGTCTCCTAAAAAAGTATGTGCCCTTACAACTCAATTATGTTTTGAGAAAAAAGTAGGCTATATTGTCCTGGATTAGATGGCGCCACGTGACTGGTAGCCTGGTGCAGCAGCTCTGAGTCTTTTTGTATTTGTATTTTATATTTCTCATATTTGTTTTTTTCTTCTTCCACACTGTTCTTCAACATATGTGCATATATGGATGTACAACTGTGTAGATTAGCTGTGTTTCTTTTCCTTTTTTCTGGACTTTACAACTTCGTAATGGGAGACCAGTTTGGCCGCGGCTCCATTGTTTATTATAACTAATATCTATTTTTCCATTTCCTATAGTTTATGTATATTTCTCCTTTGTCTAATGAATGTGTATTCGTGTTATTCTAATGTGTGTACATTTTTATTTTGAGCTGCTGTAGGACAGGAATTTCCCCAGTGTGGGATTAATAAAGTCTATCTTATCTTATCTTACGTTTGTTTCACACCTCCTGATTCCAGCGACATTGTGAAACGGTCACAGTTTTAAACATGTCGTTAACGTTGTGAATGGAAACAAAACTAATAGGGTTATGTTTAGGAAAAGACCATGGTTTGGGTTAAAATGAGTATGTTTGTTACGTTACATATGTGATATAAATTAAGTATGTTACGAAAGTTAACTTACATATGTAATTTCAAATAAAACAGGGACACGAAAAGCGGGCTCTTGGGATTAAGTCCCGTGTTTGTTTGACCCATCCATCCACCCTGACCTCCTACCCTGACTTTGATTACAAACGTATTTGTGATATGTCAAGAACAAAACATAATTCAGAATAAAATACTTTTCCCATGAAATGGAACTAAGAATGCAGTTTATTTGTATGGGAACATAGTTTTTAGGAAACAGGGCTGCTTCATTTTTTTAACTATTTAAAAAAAAAAAAAAAAATGCATACTCAAATTTGGATTTACTTAATAATGTTAATTACTAGTAATTAACATTCAGGAGACTTAAAATATTATGTCCAAACCAAACTTGTGGTTTAAATACAGGTTATCCGTTAATCCCTTTTCCTCAACTGCAAAAGCATGTGTAAGCCATGTTTTAGAAAGCTCACACACTTTATATAACACATTTTAAGCACCGCACTCATGGCTGTTGAAGTTGCACAAAGGATTTCATGAGAATCTTATAAGGTTTCACATTTTTGGCTACAATAATAAAAAGGACCCTTCACACATCTCTAAAGCAGAGTGGAAAAAAGACACTTTGTTGTACTGTTGGCCATGATAAGCTTGCGTATAAAGGTGTGAAGGTACATCCGAAAATAAATACATACAGTGCAGTAACAGTAACTGAGCATGTTGACAGCAAACATTCCAAGCTGTCCACTGAGAGAATGAAGAGGGATCGTGCTTGTGGACATTACCAGAGAAACTTTTCAGACTGACACTCTCGTACGGCACGGCAACTTGTGAGAGGTCTTTCTTAGTATTAAAAAATGGATATGGACAACTATTCCTCAGGAGAGACTGTCAGCCTTGAGGCTGCTTCATATTTAGAGTGAAAGCAGCAGAGATTATTAATGGATACGATGCCAAGGCAAAGCGTGGGAGAATGTTTAGTTAAAGGTCCAATGTGTAGGAATTTCTCCCATCTAGCGTTGAGATCATATATCGCAATCAACTCTCTCGCGCCACGCAGTTCAAAGTATGTATTACAGCTACGGTAGCCTTCACGCTTCAAAAAGGCGGTCTCTTGCTCTTTTCAATGTCCTTTTTCTTTATCTGGGCGAAGAAGAATACTCCTTTTCCTGAAATTTGGATTTTAAATACGTGTGGTCCTCCATGTTTCCTTCTTCAAACTTGCCGGGCCCGGAAGCAATGATACCAATCAGCAGCTTTAGCAGCACCTGTTAGGTTATCATGTGACAGCGAAAACATGAAAGGCGGAGCAGTATATCCTGTACGTATTTCAAGATGGCGCATGAATATGGAGCGTCTACCCCAGTTCATGTGAATGCAAATGTAAAATTTCAAGCCAAAAGGAATACTTGGAATTGATGGTGGAGGTAAATATTCATGAAAAAGGACAAGTTTGTCAACGGGCAACACAGATTTTGATAATGAACAACTAAACACGTTACACACTGGACCTTTGGGGCCCTATCTTGCACTCAGCACAATTGCCTTTGTACACCGATGCATGTATCATTCCTATTTTGCACCCCACGCACAGCGGACTTTTCCCTCCACAGACCCACGTCGGTAAATTAGGGAATGTATTTGCGCTCCCGGGGGGCGGTTCAGCGAAAAGAGGAGGCGTGTCCCGGCGCAAACGATACCTGGTGCTATTTTGCAGTTTCAGAAAACAATTCCGCCACTGACCAGGAAAAACCTGGTCTAAAGTCAGTGGCGCTAGTCTAAAGTCAGTGGTGCGCTTATTCAGATGCTATTTTAGGGCGTACGTTTCGCCATAATGTACGCGTTGTCACAACGCGCATACACTTCTCTCATCTACACGGATGCAGCAGTTCCCATTTTTGCAAACCATACATAATTACAAAGAAAAATATTACTGAAAATGTGCTTCAGGTGTTTGGATAGATCAGGAGGCACTTTACAGTACAGTCCTCAAAAAGTCGCAGCATTCTTTGTGGCTTGTTGTGTTTTACACATTTCCATGAATCATGGATGTGTTGATGACATAAATGAGGAAATATTAGAGGACTTAAGGAGACGTGATGTTAAACTATGGCGGGATTGGACACTCCGGCGGAATCTGGTCCGGGAGTGGCAATGCAGCTGATGGAGCGGGTGGACGGAGATGGAGTTGGGGGAGGAGGAAGGGGCACAACAGGTGCAGGTGGTGCGTTTGGAGGCCCACGCTCCATGGCTGCAGCAATCCTCTCCAGACTTGAGTAGATGCGCCCGAGAGGCCGCAGCAACATTGCCACCCGGTCAAGACGGGCATTTATTACTTTACTGCATCCCGGACAGCTCCCGCTGGCGTGCGCCAGGCAAATCCGCCGTCATAATAGCAATCCGCTATGGAACAAGCACGCCTGCTCTTAAACGGAATGTGAGATGACGCTCTGATTGGTTATTTTTACGTTACGCCCAAACCACACCTAGCTACTTCAGACCAACCCATTTCAGATTTGCGTCGGGCGCAAGAGTCATTTATCCCGCCGGTATAATAGCAACAGCGCCTGAGATCCGCCCACAAAGCTACTTGCGTTTTGCGTTTCATACTTGCGTTTCAGATTGTTAAAATAGGGCCCTTAGGGTAAGAAAGTCATCTAATTATGAAATTACATTGGTTTGATATATAACTTGATATAGAACTTTTGCAGATAATATGGGCTATTTTTTAACAATTTTAAGGGCATGTGGTGTAGGTAGAACAGGTTTAAAACAAAAATATAATAACAACAATAAAATGACATATGAAAGGCCTGCGTTTCATCATGTTTTTACAGGCACTCAAGGTTTCCACTTCTAAACGAGTCTTACGCTATGTTTGCATTTGGTTTGCATTCAGCTCAGACCTCTGTTATTATGCTGAACTAATATGAAGAAAGATAAGAAAATAAATCTTGCCTATAAGAGCAAAATTATGCATTACAACAGCTACTACTAACAGTAGGCTACTCCAAACAGCACAGCAGTGTGCTTAATATATACTTCCTGTCATACAGCAAAGATACATAGTGTTAAAGCATTTGTTTTGACAAATACATGCAAGTTTATCTCATGTATTTTGCACATTTTCTGAGCCGTGTTAAGGCAGAGTGCAGGCCGCGCACACCCAAAAGGTGTTACTATCACAGTTTCAGAGGAGGGATACATATTAATGCCAAAACGGCAGAGAAAAATGGGCGAATATCTAAAATATGCTGATCTCGAGTTCTAGGATTCATCCGAGGGAAGGACTTCATGCATAATTCAGAAAGCCACTGCTACACTGACAATGAACGTTTATGTAAACCCAAAGTGAGATAATATGGCAAAAAAAAAAGCTCATGCTAATTCACCTCACTAACAATATGAAGATGATCATTTGCATACTGAACCACTGTATCAAAGGTTAGAGTGGGAAAGAAGTGGAATTAAATGGAAACGCTCTCTTGATAGAAAGATAAACTGTGTGGAGAGAGCAAAGCCGCATGTCATTCCCCCTGTGAGGAAAGGTCACCAAAGAAAGAGTTTTGAATAGACATAATTAACTCTGCAAAGGATTTCTGGTAAAAAATGATCATTTGGGGTTTTATGTAATTATTTTAACGTAAGCTGCTGACAGCAGCTTTGTTTACCAGCATGTTGAGCTGAAACCTGCTAAAACAAATTGCTCTTTGTGCTGTTGAGGTCAGAGAAGTTATCTAGCTGTAATGGAGTGTTTTTTTCTTTGACATTTAGACACTGTACATGTGACAATTTGCTTCAAGTGCCAGGTAAAAAGATACTGTTGTTGAGTCCAACTGTACATCGTGTTCTTTTACACAAGTAGCTCAAGAAGGTCTGTAGAAATACTCATGCTTGTGTAACATGGTAAATAAGGCTTCCACTTGGGATTTACCAGAAGCGTATATTTGCATATTTTAATTGTTGTGTACGTTTTTTCACGTTTAGTGTTCTGCACCTTTACAATATGTGCATGGTTGTTTTTAAGGGAATGACGCTGTTAACGTTCTTCCCACTTTAACTTACCTGTGTAAGTGGTAAGTCAAGTTTATGACGCTGTGCAGATTATTTCAAGATATTGTTCATTTTTGTTCACTGTGTTGATGTATATTGTATGTACCTAGAGGAGGTTAACTATGGACAAAGATCAAGTGCAATTGTCCATTTTTTATATTCATTTATGTTCTAAGAACAACGGTATGTAGACTATGTTGCTAGCTAAATTAGCCATCTACTGAGCTCTGTGTGTGTGGTAACGTGTCTTTCCATATGTCTAGTATCATCACTGCCGTGGATGTATTTTCAAGAACAGTCCAGTGACCGTTTGTTACCAGAATAAAAACTACTCACTCTGGCCTGTGGTGTCTCTCCATAACAGAACACACGATCACACCTGTTACACTAGCAGTTTTGAGCGCTTAATTGTACATTCACGTAAGTGTGTCACATTTCTATAATATGAAACATAATGCACGCTTACGCTAATACTGCTTGAGAGCGTTATTTAGAGGTAAGTGTATCTCACAATTGATTACAATCTACTGTGCAATACCATTTAGTGGTTGAATGTAACACTAAGATGAAGAAGAAGCTGATTTCATCATGTTCACATCTATTTACAAAAATTGAGTAATAATTATATACATGGCCAATTTCTCCCACATCTAGATCTGAGGTGATGTCTACTTTATTGCAGGCTGTTCTCATGAACCATTTGTACATATACGTAACTATGAAAAGTAATGCACTGTAATTTGTATGTATTGCATGTATTTATTAGTGTATGCACAACATTGACTGCTGCCATATAAGAGTGTGAAGATCTGTGTAGGGTAGAGGTTGGGGTGAATGGGTGGGTCCTAAAACACAGGGCTTTCAAGCGGGAGAGCAGAGTTCGTGTCCTGGAAGAAGTTAAGGGGAAAAAACAAGACTTTGACCCAGGAAACACGAGTTTGTGTTCTGGGAGTACTACTTAAGGGGACCACTGTTTTAACCACCACAATCTTGTCGCCCCATGACAGTCACCTTTTGTTAGCGAAATTCAACTTCAGCCCTCACGGTGCTCTGTGCCCGACTCACAGTCACCTTTTCTCGGCTAAAATTAACTGTAAAGACCGCTAAACTGTCATGTGACTGGCCGTCATGTGACCGGCCGGCGGTCATAATTTTGTAGGATATAATACGAATTATTGTGCATAAGTTTTCATACAAAATCATATGAACCTGTTCATGACAATGTGTTGCATTAAGATTATAAAGAAGCTGATTTTTATCATGTTCACATCTTATTTAGAACAATGAAAAAATAATTATATATATGGCCAGTTGCACCCAAATCCTCACATTTGAGAATCTGTAAAAGATCAAAACGTTGGCAATGAATTATCAGTTCTAAAAATAAGAGACTAATTGAGTTACAGTTGCATCCCTGGAATGTACTGCGTATAAGCGTAAAAAAACAACTCTTCCATTATGGAGAGCATCATTATTATCGTAGGTAAATATCATAATGTTTCATTTCATTTCACATACAGTGTGTTAGTCTCTTATTTTGTGAACTACTTGTCATAGAACTCTATGCATTTACTGAAATATATGAATCCTTGAGACCCCTGACTGCGTGTTTTTCTGCTTTCTTGTCATTGTTAGGTTGTTTTTTTCCAGGCGCCATTTCCTATATTTGCATGAGCGACATTTTGACCCCATTAACCAGATGTGTTCCAGTGTCTCTTGGAAGAATTCTCCATGCACTTGCAGTCTTAACAGGCACCCGGGCCGTGCTGCCAATTACTGATCTCCATCACAAAAGTAGGCACCTGCCTAGCTGCGAATACTACAAGTTAGTTAATGGAAGGGAGTCGACGGGAGAAGAAGAGAGAGACTGAGCAGATGTCACCTTGAATGAACTACCTTTGAATTCCATCTGTAAGGAAAAACGCATAAAGCATACAAACATTTATTTGCCACGTGTTAACAACCCTTTCTGATTTATAGGTCTATAATTGTTAGGATCTAACATTTCACCAAATGTTTTGCTTCACATTTTCCTCATGTTCCTCCAATACAAAATATGCATTTGCTCAACAATTACTCCACCTGTATTTCTTTAAGCTGCAACCATTTGTATGTATCCCTCACATGTTACATTACCTGTCTTATCTAATACTTTTGGTTGAAATGAATATGCAAATATCTACCTAATTTAAGTCCCAAAGCATGCAAATACTCGCACACCATCACACATCCATTAAACAAGCCTCATTTACTTTTTCTCAACTTAACCAGTGTACCACTATTCTACTTCTCAACTACGTGCATGTGCGCTGGGGTAATAGAATCCTTCTCTGAGGTTTAGCCGCTTAACAACGCTGCTTCTCTGCAACGCGTCCTGCTAATAAATCATCTCGTCCCCTCTCATCTCTCCTGCGGATTCAAAGTCCCCCGATCAATCTGGCACCACTGTAGGAGCTTTCAGTAAGCACTCGGAATAAAATGCCCTGTGGGTGAAAGTGTGCAGACCCGGCAAGGAACTGAGAACTAGAGGATGGAGAGACCTGGGTGGAGGGGTGGACCACGTGTTTGATATCAAAGGAACGCTGCTGAGTTGGAGCGGTGTTTGTGTGTGTGTGTGTGTGTGTGTGTGTGTGAGAGAGAGAGAAAGAACGCATGGGCCAAAGAACTCCTCTGTCGCTCAATTAAGAACTTTCACCACAGGCAAGTAAAATGCCTGGAGGCTTACTTTACACATATACAGCCATACAGTGCTGAGATCTTTGCCCCATATCGTAAATGTCAATCGATATTAGCTGCACAGTGCTAGATAAGCTTATAGTGCATGAGGTGCAGCGCATGGGGTAGGGCTTTACTTTGGGCTCTGGTCATCGGAGCAGAACACAATTGAACGATTGTGAGCTCATCAATGCAGAATGAGCTACATTTTATACTTGCACTTTATTGTACCTTTGTCTCCTGGGAGATACCAACTAGTGTCTTGTAGTACGCTGTACTGTACAATAAGCAAGGTCAAACATGTAGGACGAAAGCATTAAGCTCACATAACAATTTCAACTTTTCTTCACTCAATTTCTGGTCTCCACTTGCCGGCCTCTATGAAATGAAGCCCTTTCAGAGAGATCTCCTGAGTTGCATGAACACACAGCCATGCACACATAAAAACATGCACACTTGCAAGTGCAAGAGCAAGAGCCTCCGCACACTCCCACAGTTTCTAACAAACACGTATACGTACACGCACACGCACACGCACACATATATAACCTTCTCCGCATAGCCAACGGGAGATAATCAAAGCCCTGATATGCTCTAACCAGATCCATTAAGGAGCTAATAAAGGCTCTGGATGAGTTAATTAATGACCCCCAAGAACATCATCTGCCTCCAGTGCTACAGCTCACACTGCGGTCTCTGGCTATCGCTGAGCAAATCCCAAATCAAAACAAAAACAGCCACAGTTGGGTGTGATTGAGGTGAAAATCCACTTGTTTCAGCTCCATGACGACCGGCGAACAGGACAAACGATTTAAGCTCCATTGATCAAATGATGAGGTGCGTGTGTGTGTGTGTGTGTATGTATGTGTTTTTAGCCACGTCTGAGCACACTCCATGTCAATGTACTTGATATGCAGCACAACGCTAGAAAAGCCAATTCCTACAGAATGCCTCACACACACAAAAAAGTAATTGATGCCAATGTGGGGAGAGGACAAGAGGGAAATCGAGCAAATCAATTAATAAAACATTTCACTGGTTTGGTGAAGCCTTGTGGAAACTTCACAGCTTCTTTAGAAGGCAACCATTCCCCATTGTCTGCCTCAGCAGATAATGCTGTCAGTTCATTTGGATATAAACATTTTGAATGCCGTTTCACACATGGCTAATTGTGTTTTTTAACTCACTGATGTGTCTCCACAACTCCTCCGACTTCTATAATTAAAATGAAGTATTTTTTATTTTTAATAATGGTTTTGAAGTGCTCTTTTAAAGTCTAATTGCATTTAATTCTTGTCAGCCATTGTTGCAGTCCATGTTTAACTCCCACTCCTTAAAATGTTTTAAAATGTGTCCATCTACACTATATTGTGTCTGATCAATGAAAGTATTCACAGCAAAAATGATTTGGAAATAATATTTCCCAATTACAAAATTAACAAAAAAATGTCCATGACTGGCCCAACAACATAGATAGTTAAATAAGCATCTGGAACAAAGATATTGTCTATTAGATACTATAGTGTCTATTAGCAGACTAGTAGATATTTATTTACATTTTAATGCTGCGACTGTTACTGTAACCTATTGGTTACTATGCATCACAATACTATATGTGCCCTTTTTGTATGTCTTGCTGCTAATTATTCAAGGAATCACTGCAAAATGATTTTATTTTGAAAGAGATAGATCATTGCTGTTATATCATTGTGTATTGTTGATTCTTAGCAAAAAACCCTTTGTTCTTTCACAAATATGAGTAATTTCTTAATTTTCTTCTTAAGTAATTAAAGTATTCCCGTAAGCGTACAATCTGCCATACAGAATCATTCAGAATACATATGTGCGACTTGCTCGAATGACGGCAGCCATGTAGCGCCTCCATCTTTAAAATACATTAGCCAAAGAGGAACATACCTCCGCATTTCGCCCTCTTACACCTATTGGCACCGTGACGAATGCAAGGGGGAGATTACTCACCAGGGAAGCAAAAAAGAGAATTAAAACGACAATGCGACAGGCAAAGCAACAAGACCAAAGTTAATATTGGAGTGGCTAGAACAGCTGTGTGTAAATGATGGAGAGCGCTAATTTCGGGTTTGGCCACAGTAGGAGGAAGGGCTAGAAAGTAATATTCAGTTGGTTGTCATATACAATTTCACCGCTAGATGGGAGAAATTCTTACACAATGTAGCTTTAAGAGTTATGTAGTTATGTTTTACCATGGGGCTCCTGGTTGCCTTTTTTGCTTTTGCACTTGTGTTATTTGCTGGGTCTACACATTTTTATGCACTTTTGTTTTGGCTAAAAGAAAATCCCATTTTTATTTCTTGTTACATTAATATCACTCTTTTACATTGATATCGCTCATGTTAGATTTAACCATTTTTGGTACACTCTTAATTCTCTCATTACTAAATTCATCATCAGCAAGATACATTCATTACACATTTGCTGCAGTTGCTGAAAAAGAATAATATGATTACGGTCCTGTTGATAATATTCTCATTTCCATCCTTATCCTTCTCATCCAATGCATATCAAATGTCAAATGTTTTTTTATCGTAATGTGAAGTGCCTTTTGACCCTTGTTAAATGTGTGGCTGCTGATTGAATTATTTTACTGCTTTCATTTTATTGGTTGGTTCCAGGTAAATTGATTCCCTTATCAATACATATCTCTGTGTGTACGCACAGAAATGACCCAGAACCTTGACCCCAGTAACTTATGGATTTGAATGGACCTCATTCCCTGTTATTGTCTGCCATCGCATCAGAATGAGAGAACGATAGTATCAAGCCTCACACAACAAAACTCTTTTACACTGTGGCACTCTTGTTTTCCCGCTCTCGCTCTCTCTTGACATTTAGCAATGTGCAAGCTAGGCAGGCAGTGCTTGCTTGTTTACAGGGTCGTTAACTGTTTCTCAGAGTCCCTGCACCGAACAAATGTGGTGATTATGGTCCACAGAGAGGCTTGGGCATCAGAGAAGCTATAAGAAGTCTCACTATCATCACAAAGCACAGGCGGCATTATAAACATAACTGCCCCTCTTTCTTCTTATTCATCGGCCTTTAGTATGCAGACTCAGCCCTTACTTAAGGGTTCTACTTCCCATAAAAAATAATGATACTAATTAATTAAGTTGGCGTTTATTTGACATGGCTGGGGAAACACTCTTAGTGCATTCATACGTGCAGTTATCTGCTGGGTGACTCAGATTTATCCTCCTCTGATCTTTGTGGTCACCAGGTTATGCAAGCAAGAATGCACACTACACAATACAGTATGGTTTTGGGGAGATATTAAAAGGAGGTAGAGGAATATATTATGATGTACCCAAGGGCATGACTTTGGGTTCAACATTGGGGGGGGTTGAGATCTCCACTTTTGAGCCAAATTGAAATTTTGAACACCAAATACTTCATTGTCTGCATTCTGGTGATTTTTTTCTGCAATATTTTGTGCCTTTTCTGCTAAAATAAGTCAGCGTTGACTTTTGGTTTCACACGGGACACGGACAACGGTCTCCTAAGTGAAAGAACCTGTGTTTTTTTATCCATCCACCCCAACCTCCAACCCTTCAAGGACTTTGTTGCTCTTTATCCATGTGAACTTATTTAATTCTACATCATCTCACAATGGCACGGTTCAGCAGTGACTCTGAGCATCTCATATTGACGCGAATGGGTTTACATTTGAGTTAGTTGTAAGCCTGGTGTGTCTGATACAGATGCTAAAGAGTCCCTTGTGTGTCAGTATCACTGACACTGAGGGCCACTGAAAAAGCTGCCGTATTTTTAACGAGTTGTGAGAGAGAAATGAATATTAAGAATATAACCGCTGTCTTGCTGTGATATTTCAACATTGCTTGAGCTCGAAGGACAAGTAGGGGTGGACGGTGTGTAAAATGGTGAAGCTATGAATTCATGTTTGTCCTGTCTGAAAAAACATGATTTTTTAGGGTGGTTTGACATCCATCCATCCATCCATCTGCTATACCCACTTACATTTTATACAAACACACCCACAGAGCTCACAAGATTACAAACTGCAAGGCTTCAGAATGTTAACTGGGTGTCTACAAAACAGTATCTAAATAAAGATTACAATTAGCTGAAACCCAATGCCAGTGCATAGTAAACAGTATTTTATGATACAAGCCTTATGGTTTCATCAATACTCCACAGAGCGGTAAATGTGAAGGTCACTCTGGCATATCAAAATCCTCATCACTATAGGTTCTGCAGTTACTGGTGTGGAATAAAAAAAGAAAAGCTAATTTTTGCAAGTTATGGGAGTAAAATGAATGTCTTTAGTTAAAATCCTTGGCAATGATCCAAGCTATAAAGTTAAATGCTGCTGCAAATATTCTAATGTGGCTGATTGAAGTGTCTGTTGCCAAGCCTCCTCATTATTATCTCCATGTTAAAGCGAACAGCTGGCATATATTTTCCTTTTTACTTTGTTATCACTTACTCCTCGCCTGGCTTTGTTTGCGTGCAAACATACCTCAAGCCTCACAAGCTCTTGCACCATATGAGGTAACTTTGCAGCACGCTCCCAGATTGTAAAGGCGGAGGCAGATAATCTAAATACAAGCAGACGTTGAATTAATCAGCCGCTCTGAGAAAAATGTTACCAGTCAAAATACACATTTTAAACCTCCTGCCTAACTTTTGAATCTCCAAACCTCTCCTCAGTTTGTGACGCTTGACCTACTCAGAGAGACAAAGTTTATATCCTGATGTTTTTTGGTTCAGGGCCACTGCTATTTTACTGTTTCATTAACATTCAAGGCCTGTCTGGAAAAGCATCGGTGCTGTGACCATCGTGATCGTTGGAACTGAGGATGCAGTGCATAAACATAAACACAACCACAGGGGGTGATGCCTGGCATGCAGGAGCAACTTTCAGGGCATTTCACTGCAACTCCCGATAAGTAGAAGAGGGCCGGGACGAAAGTATCATTTTTATGTATTTCTCTCTTTGCAGAGATGCATTTTAGAGTAACCATATTTTATTTTGAATAACATACACGTCCTTTTCCAATACCAATGTTTTTGTTTTTTTTTTGGATAAATGAGTCGGACACAATCAGACCGGAAATTGATGTTAACTTTTGCCACTCTGTCGGTAAGAAAGCAACACAGGCCTTGTACAATAGACAGTGCACAAACATTTATTCATTGTCTTTGTGTCTGTGTGTTTTTGTGGTTAGTGCCAGAAACCCGTGCTGCGATCGAACGCCTTTGGACAGGCTAATACAAAATGTAAATAAACTAACCAAGTCCCCATGACAGTGACTGTAAGCGTTTTGCCTGGAAAACGGTGAACTAGTTTATGCGGGACCGCGGTTGTTAGGTTAGGTGAAGCCGGGTCCAAGGCATGTTGATCTTGATTCGTATTATAGGCCTCAGGTCTCTATGGGCATTTCTTGCAAACATAAAGAGCTAAGAAATACATCTTTAATAATAGCTGGACAAAAGTAAAACTGTTACTTTCATTCCGCCTCTGTCTCCGTCAACTTTATGATGGGGGGTTCCTCGTGTGCACTTCACAGTATTTGACTTGGGTGATACATGAGAGAAGGTCCTTGTTGCAACCGCCCCCCTGATACTTTCGTCCAGGCCATCCCCTAAGATTGGCCAATTGGAAGGTTTACATATAGAATTGTACCGTCCATTGTAATAAGTCTATTAGAATTTAGAACATGAATATTTAAAGAATATATATATATATATATATATATAAATAAATAACCCTACCCTTTATTAAATCAGGATTAAACAAGATTAAAGAAATTAAATTGCTTTTTTTCGAAGAGGATCTTAATCTCAGTGGGATTTGTGTGTTGGAACACCCGCATTGTTCAGTCTTAAGGCCGTTGTGCGGTGGCTCCACGCAGAACTCTCGCCTTAGCCTATGTAAGTGGCCTGATGTTTATACGAGCTGCCATGTGTGTGTGTGTGGGGAGTGGGTGATAGAGCGAGGGAGAAGTGAGAGAGTGAAGGCGATTAGCTTTGAAGCACGTACCGACTCTAGAGTCATAGTGAGAGAAACAAAGTGTCTCCCCTGTGTTTTCTGACCAAGGTGGAAAATCTGTAGCAGGAAAAGTTAACCCTCTCCTTGATTTCATGATGTTTATGGAGAAGGAGAACCAGGAAATGAGCCGGGGGAAATGCAACGCTACCAAGCCATGACCGTGCGTTGTGTAGTTACATTTTACGCCTTAGGGTCCGGCGTAGACGCAGAGGGGTCTGCGGGGCTACGCCGTTGATTTTACACACAACTATAAAATGGCCTTTATGTACAATAATATAGGTATGTTTAGTCTTTAGACTTTTGGGTTTTACTTTAAAACCATCATTAGGAGCAGGTGGATGTGTTGGAAAGCAATAGCTAGAATACTAGGTGTTAAAGTATATTTTGGTTGGTTTTTAATGTCAAGAGGTAGAACAAAGTAGGACACGACAATTTTAATGGTTGTTTCACCAAAATTACACTTCATTGCATTGTTTTTTGGAGAAATCTGATTTTTGCCCCTACTCCAACACAATGGAGTTGCATGGGATTTTTGTTTGTGGTACTCCTATTATTGTGTCTTTCTAGAAGCAATGCTTCGGTAATCAAGATAATCCATAACTTGAACAACTGTAAAACCAGGTCACACCAGAATGTGGCTCAGCGTAATTCATACACTAAAAACCACAGATTATTATTATTAAAGCTTCACTACATAGAGTATTCAAATAATTAATAATTAATTGATACCATTTTAAATAATGTAGTTATGTTATTGCCTATATACCTCCCACAGTCACCCTTAATGATGCTATTTGCAATTGTTCTCCCTCATAAATATTTAAATACTGTATGTGCATGCGTCTGGACACTAACATATTTAAATGAGACTCCCACAGAAATAACCTTAACCTCAGTTGTGATCTGCCAGCTGCAGGTTGTTTAAAATGTGCTGGAAAATGATTTCTAGAAAGCATTTTGGGCTCTGAATACAGCTGCAAAAAAATGCTGGGTTTTGAAGAATTGCTACAGGTCATTCTGAGAAACGTGGGAAAGCACTGAGGTGTTACATGAGAGAAGGTCCTTGTTGCAACCGCCCCCCCTGATACTTTCGTATCAGGCACACTTTGCTCCTCCTCCCCCCGCTTTTGATTTGATGTTGTACCATCACGTGACTCAGCGGCGCCAGTCAAACAAGCAAGCAAGCAGCCAGGCCGCGGTGGCCAGCAACGCACACACACACACACACACACACACACACACACACACACACACACACACACACACACACACACACACACACACACACACACACACACACACACACACACACACACACACACACACACACACACACACACACACACACACACACAAGCAGGACAGAGACGGAGCAGAAGAATGGCAGAGACGAAGAGGAGCACTGTGTGGATATATTTTCAGGCCAAAAATGAAACAACGCCAAGCTGTATAATTTGTAAAAAGGCTGTAAGATACAGTGGTAACACAACAAACATCTGAAAATTCTGTCCTGGGTTTTAATTAATATTCCAAAGGAAAAATTGCAAAACCACTTAAAAGGTCATGAGAATTCATTCAGATTTAGCAATTTGATGATGCATCCACCTTAATCAATAAAAAAGTATTGGCCCTGTATTTACTTGGTATCGTATCGATATTTTTGCAGTATTGCACACCACTAATACATACACATAAACAACTTCTTGAGCCAACATGACTTGCTCTGAATGGCAAACAGAATATCTGGAAACTGTCTGACAAATGGTAAGAGTTCCCGCCTTGGGAATTTCACGTCGGAGTTGATGATTGAAAAGGCACTCAGAAACCAAACGACCTCCGAACGCTTATTGTTTTCTTCCTGATTCCTTATGTGCGTATCCCCACAGCGGGCTTTACGTGCTCTGCTTACACCTGTTCAAATGTGAAAAGGCAAAGTTGAGTCCTAAACTTGTGGCACGTCTGCCCCTAGAGATATGCAAAGAACAAGCATAAATCTTGGAAATGTACTTGATCCCTGTTAAAGGCATTGTTGTGCATTACGAACAGTGTGAGAGTGACATTATGTGTAGATTCAGTGGGACATGAATGAATTGGTTATTGAGCAGAGAATTCATACAGCAATCATTCTAACCATAAACATGGATTTCTAAAGGTCCCCAGAGTGCAAGGATATGCTTATTTGCAGTAAAAACACTTTTATTCATTCATCATTCAGCTATGTGAGATATCAACAATCACTCGATTTGTTTCTTCATCTGAACCTGATCTGGCTTGGGGAAAACTAATGAGTAATACTTAAAAATAGTTGGCGCCCATAAGCAAAACACCAGAGTACCCCCTCATGATCCATTACAGATGAACAGTTGCCAACAATGGAGAAACTCTGGATTTACTGAGCATTTCCGAGTCGTGAGTGTGTGTAAATTAAAACAAAGCAGCACGGTGAAAACAACATGATTGACTTCAGTCATGCTGCTGCTTTAAACGATAATCCATTTGGATGTCTTGGCAATAATACATGATTTTGTCCTACGTCAGATATCAGAAGATACTAATTGGACGGATAGCTGTTTCATGCACCGTTCCTTCATTAACAACATCATGCAATATCTTTTGTTGCAACTTCAGTTAAACACTGTGATGAATGAGAAACCAACACCATGTTATTTACTGTCTTACTTTTCTGTTACTTAAATTAACTGAAAGCACAATAAGAAATGTCATGCATATAGCTTTTTGAATGTTGTTTTTCACTTTTTTATTCTGCATTGCAGACACTGGCGGAGCATTTAGGGTGTAGCGGGAACCCCATTAGCAGTTTGTCAATGGTACAAGAAATGTACAACAACGTAAGATGGGTTCTGGTTAAGGCATAGGTGGCAATTATGATGCCAGGTTGTTGTTTTTTTTATTCCAGTGGGGCTATAGAGAAAGGCGGTAGTATATTAATAGTTGGTAGTCTGTTGTATGCATAGGCTGTAAAGTGTTCATCCATAGAACAGGAATTACTATACATTTTTGCAGCTGGGGTGATTTCAAAGTAAACAATCGCACAAGCAATCGTTCAGTCCATAATATCACAATGGACTGTTGTTAGTCGGAGCAAACAAAACAAAAAACTTTGTTGAATTAATATTTAAACAAGTTTTTGTTCACTTTCCTGGTCTCAATTTTATGCTACATTACCACAGTAAATGTATTGCATCAATATCAATAATAAGTGCCTTCTTAATCATTCATTCATTCATTCATTCATTCATTCATTCAATAATTGTATTTGGTTGCCTGAAATATTACAGGCGAGCGTTCTGCTTCACACCCTTTGCTTTCACATCAAGCCACATCTCTGCTGAGCAGCTGTGGCGTTGTGGCGGCCATTTTTTGTCTCTCTCTGGAAAAAAAAAAACATTTTGTGAGTGACGATGTCATATGGTTACGTATGGGAGTTACACAATGTGCGCAGAAAGTCCCAAATGTGTACTCTCTACTGCATAGACTACTATGGAACTAATGGTGATCTCAAGCAACTGCCGTTCCTCGTGCAACACCTTTTCCCTAATACTCTCCTGAGTACAGCCAAATACCAGACATCCTTTAAATAATTGCTGCAAAATACATTCCTGTGCACGCACAGTCACAATATGTCTCCCTAATTGTAGTCATGCCTGAGCCTCTGTGCTGCACCAAACATAAATTACAGAGACAGTTTTGTCTTCACGCACAAAACTACTCATGGGTGACAGCACAAAAAGGAATGTGTGTGTGACATCCGCATGCAACAGTTGGCAACATGTAACAATACAAACCACATTTATGGTATTCAGTCGGTCTCTGAAATAGAAGTGCAGAGTTTAACAACATTTGCACGACTGTTACGTGCCTCAGTGTTCCCACAAGAAGGTCCATAATTCCGTTTTTCACAGTCAGCGGCGTTACACTAGTTCAGATTCAAAGTTTATTGCCACCTTGATTTTGGTCATCAAGACATTCTTTGCCACTCGTACCTGTGCGCTGTCAATGGGGTCAGTGTCATAACGAGGGAGGCCATCCAGTACACAGATGATTAGTAAGTGAGGGTCTATTACTCTGAGTGGCTTTTTATTCATATGTGAGAGACCTGCTCTCTTCTTAGTTTAGGAACTTTAAAGCATACAAGTAACAGCATCGTGACAACATTGACGCATTGTGATCTTCAGCTGCTCTGCGTGTACTAGCTGACAGGTTCTGGGCTCTATTCCCACTCGAGCAACTTCTTCTAAATGTGTATGTGCTAATGACACCATACTTTGAGTTGAATTGCATCTGTTTTTCTATTAAAAACCCACTTGCGTTATCCTTTGGAGCCCACATTTACTGAAATGCCATTTACCTCACGTCAGGGTTCCAGGCGCTGCAGTGAAATCACATCATTTTACTCAGAGTTATATGTTGGCTTGAATTAAAACACCCAAAGCCAGATGGGTTTATTATGATTATAACATACAAAATGTGATTTTTTTCCCATAACTTATAAGCAGCAGAAACAGCCACCGCTGACTTACTTAAGAGGCTTTACCCTACAAAGGCAAGTATTACCACATTTGCCTTAATACATTTCCTCTCATATTCCAGTGTCATTAGCTGGAGCCTTGGTAATAAGCCATATGATATATCCCCTTTAGTTGCAGACCTTGGCATGTAAATTAGAACTGGCACTGGGGGTGGGGGTATTGTGCGTCTGAATTTATCTGAACTGATCAGAAACACAATTATGCCTTGCTCGCTCATAATAAACCACAGTTAAGTGGGTTGGAGAATTCATTTATTTACATTAACTCTGTCGCCATTCGACAGTAATGGATGCCTTTCATTAATGAATGAAGGATTTTGCCTGACTCCGGCTCTCTTGTTCTAAAGCTTTTGGATGGGGGGGACGTAAAAAAAGAGAAAGCAATTGATAAATTCAAACTTTTAGAGAGATTGTATTGAGCGATTCGGAGAATACTGCCAAGAAACAAATTGGCAAAAGAAATCCAAAGCCTTTTACCTTTCACATCTCCCTCCCCCTCTCTCTCAAACACACACACACACACACTGCTATTCATAGTCCTGACCTGTTGTAGTCTGTCCAATTGAGGAAAATAAGGTTTTCCCATTTATTTTTGTTGAAGAACTACGTGTGTGAATCAGAATGTGTATATGTGCGCACACATACATACATAGCTGTGTGTTTCTGCGCATCATGGCCTCAACGTCACCCATCGTTCTCTCTCTTGGCCTGGTGTTACAAACAGATGTCTTATCTCCGCTCCTGCCAACCATTCGCCCACCCCGCCGCCACACAGGCTGCCCTTACTAGGCACTAATCTCCGATTGGAATTAAAACATAATTGGGAATCATGAATCATTAATTTCTTTCATGGACAGCACAGGCAATGCCCTGTCAACTTGATGCACTGCCTCCCTCGTATATTTATTAAAGGCCTTTTCGGAGTGGCCTGTGATGTTCATATAGCAGAGACAGAGTGGGTGGGCTTGGACGCTGCATGCAATGTCTTAGTTAATGGTGATTCACATGCCCCAGGGTAACCGCTACCTTGACATTGCCTTATGAATTACCACATGGCTGTCTGAGCTCATATAAGCATGTTTTATAAATGGATTATCCAAGGTGAATGGCTCTTATAGGTGGTGCAGTGCTAACACTAGGCTGCTGTAATATTCTTTCTGAACTTTTTTTATAGGAAAAAAGTGAGACAGCCTCTATCCTAAAAACTATGTTCCCATACAACAAAAACGCATTCTCAATTACGTTTCAAGGAAAAAAAAATTGTCCCGGATTACGTTTGTCTTTGACGTATCCCAAATATGTTTCTAATCACACTCCGCAAAAGCCTGCAGAGGGAGGAGGGATGGGTCAAACAAACACAGCACTTTCACCCAGGAGACTGCTGTTGGTGTACCGTTCAATACCAAAAGTCAACATTGACTAGTTTACGTAATGTACTTAACCTATGCCACATACATTACGTACTTAAAGTGATGGTTCGGAGTAATTCACCCTAGGGTCCTTTGCACCATGACCTCGAGCCAAACACCCCCCCAGAAGCTTTTTTCACCTGGGTCGAACATTGGGAGAGTTAGCTAGAGTAGCGTTATCAGCTGAATAGCTTAGCACAGGGGCTAACGGACCCACGTTTGTATCTTGTAAGTTACCCCACTAATAATGCCCGAAATGATACCAAACGTCTACAAGTAGTACAAATAGGTTATGCTCTCATAAAATGATGGATTGGAAAGTTTGTAAGTACACCAGAAGTTTATGTTAATAACACTTGCCTGCTGGCTTCTGCTCTCTGCTTGTTGCTGCTGTAAGACGAGTGCTTAGGGCCGTCTACAAATTACAACACCGAAAAGGAGATGCAACAAAAATATTTTTTAATTTAACTTTTTTTTTTAAGTAAGTGCTGTAGTATAACTAGCAGGAGACAAGTAATAATTGAGGTAAGTTTGGAGACATTACCTTATTTAATCATTAAATGAATAAGTATTTTTGTTGTATCTCTTTTGGTGTAGTAATTTGTAGACGGCCTACTAAGCACTCTAACTGCGAGGTAGCAGCAGCAGCAGCAACAGAGAGCTGAAGAGAGCAGGCAGGTGTTATAAACTTCTGTTAACGACAAACTTTCCAATCCATCGTTGTGAGAGCATAACCTATTTGTACTACTTGTAGACGTTTGGTATCGGGCATTATTAGTGGGGTAACTTACAAGATATAACGATGGTCCCTACCAACCCTGAGCTATTCGTAATAAAATTAAAATACCTAGGTGAAAACCATCACTTAATTCTAGCATGACTTAAATTATGTAACAAATGTACTTAGCCATCTATTTCTGAACCTCACAAAGTTTAAAACCACATGTTTAAAACTTCCCCAACTTGTGTTTTCCCCAAATGGAAAATACGTTTCCATCCCTCAAACGTCATTGAGAATGCAGTTTCGTTGTATAGGAACGTAATATTTTTAGGAGACGGGTTTGAGTGAGAGCAGATTAGGACGACTTTTGTTGTACTTCTTTTTTGGTATTACATGTTCTTGCTTTCGGAAGCCCATGCAGCTACACTCAATCCTAGAGTTGCAATTAACCTCAACTTTATTTCTAATAATTTAACATATATGTAGGAGAATACAAAAAAAAATGAAATTGATCTGGCTTTATGAAATCTATTCCTTTTTTATGCCTACAGCTAAAGTGTTTGTCTTTGAACCCCCCCCCATCCCCACATAAAATACTGTATTGCAGTATGGATTTCATGATTTCAGGGATCACAAATTATTCTTAACAGTAAGTTCTATGTACGCCGTTTGAGACTGTAAGTGAAAATTAATGATGTGGTAAATGAGTGGAAAGGCACACCAGTGTCACATACTGAAGCTTAATGTCAAGTTGTATTATTTCCATAATATTACAGCTACGGTATGCTGTCATGGCGCTCTAACCACTGATCTGTGTCACTGATCAAGTTGGTCTGTAGGCTGACTGGCACAACGTTGAAGTTTAGGAGAGTGTTGTGACTACATGTATGCATTTTTTTTGGAAATCAAATATTTCACCTATTCAAAGTGATGGATGGACTGACTACATTGCTAGTGTAGCCTACCATCAGAAGATGCTATTTAAAGATGCTATCGTATATAATTGAAGTTCATAAACCTTTGTGTATGGTTATATAAGCTACTCAAGTGGTAGTGGGCCTGCACTGACTATTACAGAATCGCTAATTGCGATTCATATACCCCGAAGTAAATGTTAGCCTTTGGCCTTGATTCATTTTTAACCTTTATTTATCCAGGTAAGTCGATTGAGAACCATTTCACATTCACACAGTTATACATTCATACCTGGAAACTGCCCGGTACAACCACTTTAGTGTGATCTGCTGGCCACTGAGCAGCTCCACTGGAGCGGTTGGGGTTAAGGGCCTTGCTCAAGGGCACCTCAGTGAGTGAGTGAGGGAGGACAAGCGCTGTTCTTTCACTTTCCCCACCCAGATTTTATCCTGCCGGTCTGGGGATTGATCCGGCGACCATCCGGTCCCAAGCTCCCTTCTCCAACCTTTAGGCCACCACTGCCGAAGGAAAGGAAGGAAACAAGGTGAAATACTGTTGTGTGTATCTTCTGAAAACCCTCCCCCAGTGACAGCATAATAAGAAAATGTATTGATGTTCATATTGCCAGTTGTATATTTATGTTGTCAATTTTAATGCTTCGTAAAAAAAACCTCTCTAAACATTTGAATCAATGCCGGCTGTCAGTTTCAATATACCTGTACCTGTCAGTTAATATAAGAGCAAAAAATAGATGTTTTTTTCTGTTGCAGCATTAGACAGCGTTGGTGTGATTATTGGCTTCGAGAGTGTGGGTGGGCCTGTGAAGAATACCACGTCTTAGTCAATACTGACTCACATGCCCTTAAAGTAAAAGCTGCCCTGACTTCACTTTATGAAGTAGGGCACAGGCGTCTTGGTTCGTGCAAAGCAAAGGATGTATTGGATATGCAATAAGAACGTGCACTGTGCAGAAATCAAGGTTCATTCATGGTGGGTGCGTTTGTGTGAGAGTGGAAGAGGAAAGAAGAGTTGTCTGAGTCTATTTCATGATGTATTGGAAATGCAAATGAACACGTTTGGTTGAGGTAAGCAGATGGTTTAGAAAAAAGATTTGGAGAAGTACACCTCCTGAAATCAAGATCATGTTTTGTGCAAACATCTATCTTTATGACTCCCTGGTTTTCTGCAAGAGCCAATGCATACTATCTCTATTTAAACCTATGTAAGTTATGGCCAATATAAAGGACTGAAAGCACAAAGCTTGGTGCATGTCATCACTGCCAGGGTTAATCAATAGGGTTCAGCAACACGTGAAGGGGGTAAACACAGTTGTATGCTCCTTTCAAAAGGCTCAGAATAATGTTTTCTTTCTGATCTCTGATTAGCATCCACCATCACATGTTATAAAAGTTACAGTAGCACCTTCCAGTTGCTAACTTGTCTCTCAACACAAAATCTTAAAAACCCTATAATGAACTTTAATGAGCCATTCATTTCATATCATATCCTATCCATATTCATATCCTATTATTTCCCCTCACTTAGGGGTCACTTTTATTTTACAGTGTGTTTGGTTTGTTTTGTTCGCGGAGGTGTAATTGGTCAGAGTTTAATTGACAAATCCACCAAAAACACAATTCATGTGTTATCCATAATATTTATTAATATAAATAATGCTTTTCAAAATCTCTCAAGTATTTCCACTGAAATACCATGTGTAATATTACACACAGATGTACTTTGTTAGTCTTTTGGGGGCAAGTTGAAGTAAAATCCTGAGACCTTGAAGGCAAGTCCAAATCAAGTCCTCACATCCCTTATCTGTCCTCCATTACATAGAACATGTCAATTCCATTTTACAGCCACGTGTTGATAACTTGGCCGCACAAAGGCTCAAACTCATCCCACTCTCTTATCAGGTTAAAGTACAACAAAAGCCAACACACCACCCAATATTGCCAAAAAAGTGTTTGCACACACCTTTTCTTAATACATGCCCGCTATTCCATTATGCTAATCAGCATTCTATTATGCTAATCCCATTTCCCAAATTTCATTCTAGTTGAACCAACAAGATAAGTAAGGAGACATGATTGCATTAGAGAGCAATGTATTACTTTTTTTTTTTTTTTACCATAATTAGAAATAAGTTTTAAATAAAAGTCCTTCACATTCCTCACTCTTTTAAACTCTTTCTCTAATATGCAGGTCTGGGGGAGGAGGGAGAGAGTTCACAGTTAGATTCTTTTTTTTTTTTTGTCTGTGTAGTTTAATACATTCTGGGTAAATTGTCCTCTGAAATCAATAAGTGAGTGACTTGAAGAGAGACTGAGTTAGTCAGGGGACACAGGGACAAAGCGAAAAAAACATCTAACTTGGAGCTTGAAAATGTGTTTCTATTTTGAGCCAAAGGCATGCTGTTGATGAAAACCTCAACTTTTCCCTCAATAAAGCCTTTTCACTTTGAATAGTTTACTGTAGCATCCAACTTCAAGGGTCCTTCAGGTACAAACATTCACCAAGACAAGCCCATCTGCTATTATACCTTTTTTTCTTTATCCTCTCCGGCTGGCTTTTTAGTTCTCTCCTCTTTTTTTTATTTTCCTTGTTTTCTTGCACAAATCATGTATTACTCTTTCTATTTACACGTTTGTTATTTGTGATCTTATGATCCTGTGTGCTTGTAATCCCTAAAATAGTGTAAAATGTGCCTTAAAAAGAGAATTCACAGAAAACATCCCAATGTTCTCGAACAGGTCACTTGATATTTGCTGGCACAAACAATGCCTTTAGGTAAAATCAAATTTAATCTGTTTTGCTTCCTGGAGTCAAAAGCAGCTTCTCCGTGACTGATTGGAAGCTGATTTCTTCAAGTCATAGCATGTTTTAGTTTTTTACTCTAATCCAGGAAATGCTTACATCACACCTGTAAAATTCCCTTTGTCTTTATGGCTCTCCGTGTGATTCACTTATCGGTGAAAAAGCACTTTCTCTTGTGCAAAAATCTTCTGATGTCATAATTTATATGAAGTCTGTTTTTATGGTGCGTGCGTAATGGCTTACAATGACTTTTACAAAGATACTTAACAGCTACAAGTGTATGCACTAAAGGATTTACCCTATTATACTTTATCGACAGGAGTAGATAGGTCAAAGAGCAAACAGCCAGCCACAAATAGTCTATAAACAAAGCATCAGGCTGTCTTTGAGATTTCACATGAACAACGGTTAAAGTTACTCAGGCTACCGAAGAATACCAGAATTCCTCCATTCAATTAGACCTTAGCGACGCACCCCAAGCTTCCATCCTTAACAAACAGCCATGTATATGGGCTCCTCCAGTCTCTCCACTGCTGGCTGTTCCAATTTAACGGGAGAGAGAGGAGCAAGAGGGGTTAGGATCATCTTCAGCCAGACAGGACATTATTTCTTCAGCTTCTTTTTGCGTTGTCACCCCGGGGGGAGGTGTGCTAACAGGGCTTGCAGCAGGTGAATTAGTCGTGCTATTAACGTCATTGCTACACAATTTCTTAGTAAAACCAAAATTACTTAAACTGCCTTGTTTTCTTTTTGCCATGGCTATATGATGCTTACTGCAGAATGGATTTCAATGATTTTGCGCGCCCCATTAATGGCCTCCAACGTTTATATTTTTTCTACGAATCTTTGAGTTAACATCTTCTTATATACTGTCTATGGTTAACATGAGTTGAATTTGCACCGCAGCGCCACCACGCCTTGATGCTCATAACACGAATAGCATGTATAGTTATCTTTATTGAAGTGAATTAGGTTCAAATCGCCGACATGCATGAATGATATTTTTGTAGTTTTATACATAATAATCCACGTTGATCACATTACAAAAAACTGAAATTGCACGTCAAAATGACACATTGTCAATATTTTTAGAGACCCCCCAAAATTTCATAAATCACATTTTCAGGGGAGCCCATGCCTTATTAAGGGGAGCCGAGCTCCCCCTATCTCCCCCGTAGTTCGCACCCTGAAAGCAGCAAGCGCAGATGCTGAAGACCCGGAAGCACTGACCAATCAGAGCAGACTGGTCATTTTCGTGAGGGCGGTTTAAAGAGACAGGCACTAACACGGAGCGTTTCAGACAGTGGGTGAATACAGGCATATGTTTATTTGAACATTAAAGCAAGTAAACATGTTCTTATAGGAACCCCAAATACTAGTACGGACCTGAAAATGAGCATATGTCCCCCTCGTCGTGTTTCCTGACTGCTGAATCCCATCATAGAAACATACACTCTCGCTTTCCCCCTCCCTCACACACTCACACTAACCGACAGCCAAATGCCAGCATAGATTGTTGGTCAATAAGATATGACATCCGTGTTGTCAGTGTTTTGTGTGAGTGCCTGTCAGAAGTGCTGCCTCGCCAACACAGATTGGACCACGTGACGCACCGACTTGTGGACGATTTGTCAACCCAAAAGCGACAGGGTCAGAGTGGGATGGTGTTAGCTCGTCAAGGGCGTAGACGATCTAGTGAATATTGTACATTTCATGTCTCTTCACAGGAACATGAGTTTTCTGTCAGGAGAAAAAAAACTATCAGGCTGGAGTGACACAATATTTACACACATTTACTTCCACTGCAGGCCTTTATATTTAATTGCATGCAGACCTTGTACTATGTACAGTATATATATATATATATATATATATATATATATATATATATATATATACCCTGACCTATACCATGTAAATGTGTCCTATAAAGGCCTGCACAACTTTTGTGCATCATCAGTAAATGGTGAGGCCAGTAAGAAAGAAATACACGTCTAAGACAAAAAGCTCTTGTCTTAACTGCGCTCCTTACTCCCTCCTGTGTGCAGAGAGACCAGGTTCTGGGAACTACGCCAACCTGTGCACTGAAAATGTGACAGTTTTCTCACGTGAATGATGTACAGTACCCCATCGTCATGCAACGCTAATGAATACTGGACAGTGTTTGAAAACAACTTGTATGTAGGTCAGAGGCCTTGGGATTTGCTTTTGTTTTATTTTGTCACTGCATATCTATGTGGTGCAAATCAGGATTGGGGAATATATCAAATGTGACACCATGCAGCGTTTTGCTCCTCACACTCATTAGAAGCCATCAGATCTGTGTCACACATGAGGGAAAAAATCCAAACCGGGACAACTTCTGCTGCAAAGCTACTGTAGACAGATGATGAAGCTTGTTTTAGGCCAGGCTCTCTGATAAGCTGCTTGTTTTATAGTCTGCCTCGTTTGATTGGGCACCTTGTTTAGTGCTCACCTAGTCTTTGCTAGACCTTCCTCCACAGCGCTGCGGAGGAAGGTTATACTAGTCCACACAGCATTTCAGGATGGAAGAAAAACGTGCTCTGGTTTATTGGCATTTCTTTAAACCAATCACAATCGTCTTGGGGGGCGCTATGTGCCAGACGGAGCAACGGTGCCTCTGCAAAATAGCCTCGGCAAGGAACTTGTTTTGGTGGAACGTGGTACGTTCAATGGTTGTTTTAGTCGTGCAACAAAAAACTGGACAGATAGTCTAGCTAGCTGTCTGGATTTACCCTGCAGAGATCTGAGGAGCAGTTCACCATTAGTCCTCATAAATCCACCAAACGTCGTCGATATAGACTGGTGCTCACCTGACTAACCTTTGCCTACACTACTATTGTTAAAAATCGGCACTTCTCATGTTGTCATTTAGCCAGTCTTAGAGGGGGAATTATTTGATTCTGTGAGTTTTTTGTTTGAATTGGAAGGAAACTGTAAGAAAATAAAGTGTCACAGTGAGAGGAATATGCATGTCAAATGTAGAATTTCTTCAGATTTTCACAACATTTTCATTATCCCTCTGTAATATTGCTACACATCCCCTTCCATCTTCTGGCTGACTTGTGGTCGTTTGATTACACTAGTGAGAAAATTGCAATAAATAATAATAAAGCCTGTCCAGGTAGAGGAGAGAGACCACCCCCCCGCCACACACACACACACACACACACACACACACACACACACACACACACACACACACACACACACACACACACACACACACACACACTGCTCCCTTCAGGTAATTTATTTTTCTTTGCATACAAAATGTGTTACTCAAATATCAGTTGCTTCTCAGCTCATTTCATTCTGGGGGGATATTATATACATAATCATTAGAATTTATAAGGGTTCTCAGACTCTAATTCTGCCTTTATACAAGACAGTGGGGAGTGGAGCTTAATTTTCTAATGAATGTGACTGAAATGGATGCAAAGCTGACTTGTACATTTCAAAACAAAGAGTATAGTGGAATATCAACACTTTCCCACTAGTTTACCCAGGCCCCGTGAATATACAACATCTCAGCAGGTGCATATGGAAGGGAAATTACACACAGCAAAATTAATTTGCCGACATGTCTACTTGCAGGTTGTGGAGTGGCTTTGTTGGTTGTGGTTCCTAACCCTAACCACACCGTATTTGCAATGCAGATATTGTTGAAAGAAATCAGTACCATTATCATTGAATGTAATCTGGGGTTTAGACTAGACTACTTTCTCTTCAACCTCGCGGGTCAGATGCTGTGAACATGCACAGCATGCATTTTGGAGCAGTTCTTTTAAAATCTTTAGCATTTCATTCTTTAGTTTGCTTCATTTGAGGTGCACACTGTATAATCTCACTGTGACCATGTGGAGATACAGCTCTCATTCTGAGCTGCAAGGTTTTTAAATGGAAGCAAGAATGTGATCTTCAATACCAACCAGAAGACAATTCTGAAATGCATACATTGATCAAGCGATGGATGTTGATATGTGATAGCCAGCAGTGACACATACTTGGAAAGCCTTGTGTATTAAAATGAAGCAAGGTGCAAAGTGCACTTTGGAACTTAAATTAATTTACAATTATGTTAGTATTTCACTTTTCTTGCTTAATGAAATGCATGCTTGTCCAAGGACAAATTCATTGAAAAATGAATTCCTCTAACTTGAGGGAAGCAGTTATCACAACTGTCACACGTTTGCATTTGAATAAGCTGAATCTAAACGGATCATTTAAAAAGAGTCTGCATTTCACTTGGTACAAACTAAAGGAATATATCTGTGCAAAAACCCACCCTGAAGTACATGAAATCTCAGCATGATCCCAATCAAGCAACTGTCTGTTGCTAGCTGTGTACAGCACATACTCCAGATTTTTTCTCACCAGGCTCTGAACTCTGCTACTCATCTCTACTTACGACAAGCGGGGCTTGACTCCCCCCCCGGCTTGGCTTCCCGTGCGTTGTCCCTAAAACGTATCCCCCGTTGTGGCGAAACCTTCACAAATTCCCCTACGTTGCCTTCTCCCTCCTGGATACCTTCAATCAAACTCTCCAGTGGTGGCCCACAAACCTGCAACACAGATTTCTTTGTCTAGCCAAACACCCCTGTTTGTGCTCTCCATCTCCTTGTCCTGTGGCAAAAAAATTCCAGCAGCATCCACATCTCTATGTGGATGCTGCATGCTGTTTTCCTACCTGAAATACAGAGGGTGGAAGTCATCGTCTAAATTGTAATTGTGACCGTTCAGAAAAAAAACGACTTAATGAAAACTCATAGCGTGAACAAATGGTCCCATCATCAGGCCATTTCTCTTTGCTTCTTTGTGTCTCGCGTGAACCTGTGTGTGAGAGTGTGATAAAGAGGACAAATTGTTCCTTTTACCATGCAGACAAGTTTGACTCCTATGAGGACAGAATAAATAGCTTTGAATGTCTCTGCTTTTACCCTGGCGTTTCTTCCTGGATGAAATATCTTTTGCAAGCCGTAATGACTGAAGCGGCGAAGTTGTCTTTTTGAAACATTGATTGAATATAATTAAGCTCCACTTATTATGTGTCAAATTAATCAGCTTTTGTCTGCTCCCTGGCATTTCTGGAAATAAGCCGAAAAGTCCATTTCATACATGCCGTGACTGTTTGAGGTATGATCGATAACGGCTGACACATTTGAATGTCTAAATTTCCATTTTGGTATTTTTTAAGCATTGTTTGACACTTGCCTTACTGTAGTAAAGGTTAAGATGATAAAACACGTCAGCCAATAGTGTAGGATTAGGAGTAGTAATATATTAGGTAAATATGTTTATTGATTCATTTTCTATGAAGCATTTTCTATGAAGCTAGTTTTTAAAAATCTAAACATTTAAGTAATCAAAGAGTTTATCATTATATCAGGAGTGACAGTGCATTGTTTATTGTAATGACATACAATAAAAGCATTCTGCCTACTTCAGAAAAAAAAAACATTATATAGACCCCTTTCAGGTAGTTGAATACACTCTAATAACCAGCAATCAAGTTCTTTTATTGTGTCGCCATCACCGTGGTCACCTGTATGTGATTGTGAATAGCAGAACTATCATCACAATCATCATCACAGTGACATAAACAACATCATGTGGGAATAAGAAGCGAAGATGTATTTTCGGTTTCTTATCACAATTTTGGTCTCAATCAATGGGAAAATACCTATTCATATTATTTTAATTATGAGCCTCTGCTAAATGACTGAGAGGTCCATTACAGAATGTACCGAAGGCACTCTCGACAGTGTTTGTGTCCATTAAAGTGAAATAAAGCAGCATGGGTATGAAAAAAAAAAGAGAGACTAGACTTTTGGGTAAAGGATCCTCTTCTTGTGATATTTTAGAAAGATAGGAAAGCTGAGAATTTCCTATACACTTCAATGTGGACACACCCTTTTGGCGGAGTGAAATGGCCATGGCTTTGTTGAAACAGTATTTACAGTATTAGCAGTACAACCCTGGCTCTCCCTAATTTAAAAAAAAGTCCAAGAGACCTAATATAACCTAACATAATTTCAATGAACATTCAATAAAATATAATTATATATATATATATATATATATATATATATATATATATAAAGAAAAAATGAAATTCTGTCATCTTAATTACCCCATTAATGATTGTCTCTTCTGTCTGTTTTCAACATCCTTTTCTTTTCAAGGCTTTGGCGCCCTGTGTGAGCTTTGCTCAATTCACACACTGTGCTTTACACATTGTTATGATGTTCCTACTGAAGATATTATCGTACAACAGTTACATATAAGCCCAGGCCCATCTGCAATGAGATCAAACATTAAACAGAAAAATCCATCAATGGTTGTGTGCATTATGAGAGGGACAGGATAGACTAAGAATGTCTAGATTAAGGCACAATCAACTGTTTGGTGGATTGATATAGTGGAAAGCTTCCAATGTTTTATGACATTTAATTGATATGTTTATATCAGTTTCACAGGCATGGTGGCATACATATGATGTTAGGAATTCAATGAAATGATAAAAAGCATGGTATACAAGAGCTTCCTTCAATACTTTGAACTTCTTTGAAGGCATCACATTACCATCATCCCTTTATATATATAAAGGAGAACTTGAACTCCCTGGTGCATTGAGTAGAACAGCTGATTATCGAGTTCAAGTGCCAAAAATCATCGTACGGAAAAAAGAACCACACATGAACACCCAAGACATTTTTTCATTTGATAACAAGAATGTTTCATTTAAGAAAATGTAATCATTTCTTTGCAGAGCAGATTGAAACCTCACTTTGAGCCACTTATTTCAATTCCTGCTCCATTTTTCTTCAGATTTTTGATTACCTGTATGAATAAGTATTTCATCAGGAACTATTTTTTTCCTGCTCATCAGGGCTTGGAAAGGACTTGATTTGTGATGGGCTGCGTGTAACGACACTAGCAGAAGATGAAGTCGCACTACAGCTGTCGGCCGTGATCATTTGTCATCAGAATGGCGCTATTAACAAAATCTGGTCAGGTATCAGTCACCTGCCTGAGGCGCTTTCATCGCCCCTGTGACACTAGTGTGTCTGGGTCTGTGCAATGTATTAGGGGATTAAAGGAAGATCTAGCTCTTCAATTGGAATATTTTTTGTATTTCAGGTAGTGCACATACAATCAGAAGCCATATTACAAGTGATAAAACCATGCAAGTGACATGAATTTCCCTGCTCAGGAAATATCTCTTCACTTTTCTTGAGAGAAAACCACACACTGTTTCCATAATTAATTGAAGTCCCAACTATGTCTGAACTCCTGGCTCTTCATAAAGTATCCATCAGGGCGATGGCCGAGAATTGAAACGCTGTGCAGCGCTGAATAAATCATTGGGGGAAAAAAGTGGAAGTAGTACTTGTTGTTCTTCATTTTATCTTGTGTGAATAACAAGACCCTGGCACCTGCTGGAATTATTCATGCGGCTGTGTGTCATTCTCCTCCTGAAAGAAGCCATTGCGAGGATCTGGGCAGGTATCAGTCACTCGCTCATGGCATTTTCATCTTCTCTGTGACACGAGATTGTGTGGGTGTGACACCACACTGATGTATAAGGAGAGATTGCAGCCGGGCTTAAACTGCTCACAAGGCGTGTTCAAAAGAAATCATTCTTCCCTGGGGCGGAATTTTCCTCGAATTATATCAACTTCAAAAAAAAGGTTATGTTGCTTTTAGGAGTGCCCTTTAAACTTCACCTATACCTGCATGTGTTTGGTAAGATTGGAATGGACAGGCTTTTCTCACATCCCCAGTGCCCCATTTTAAATCAAACTAGAGATGCCAAGCAACAAATACAGTTAAGGAAGAAATGTAGCTGACAGGGAAATGTGGATAATAAAGGTCTCTCAACACCGAAATATTCAATGGTGATTAATTGGTGCTAACATAACTAAATGTCACATTTAATACATTGCTCAGTGAAGACGCTACAACAGCTTAACTAAGACATTAAAAACGTGGTTATGTATTGTAACCCTGGGTCAGCTAACATAGGGATTGTCCTCTAACAGTGTTGTACAGGTCTTTTTTGTGCAGTGAACAAAAGGGTGACACTCAAAAACTGTGCTGTGGCACTGACGTGTCAACTTAAAGTATATGTTCAGTACCTCTAAGAAATACGTTCATATTGGATGAAACGCCAGCTCATGATTTACGTCCATCTTCATACAAGATGAAAATGAGGTTGTGGAGGTTGGTGCATAGGTGTGTAATGCATTTTGCTTTGATGTGGGACAACGCAGTTTTCCCACACACCTTTTCCTAAAATTGACCATGTATATAGGTTGGCTAACCTTAGTTTATTTGACATGCACATATATTGTAGAAAGAAGTACATTTTGCAGAATTGTCCAATATCAATGTTGTCTCGTAACATTAAGTTGGTATTTCAATGCAGTGTGGGCTAAAAAACAGTGATGTTATCCTACTGATGAATACCCGGCCAATCCTGAGTGGGCTGCCACTAAGCAGAGGCCCAAAGAACAACTGAAACCATGCCTCACATTTAAAACCTGATTGACTCTCATGACTCCGAAACTCAAGCCACAATAAACCACGCACTCTACCCTGGCCCTTCTGCTTTCACAGAAGGGTGTCGGGCGAACAAGCTGACACGGGGCTCGTCTTAACACACAATATTCTCAGACACATGTTACCGACACCCACAGGTCTTCACCGGGTCCTCGCATAGCTCGAGGAAGGGCCCTGTCACCCAGCCTCGCCCGTCAGGGACATGCACATCCTCACCACCCTTGCCGTTGAGCCAAAAAGTGCGGTGACCTATCTCACACTGAACCAAGGAGAGGCATTGTCAACAAACATGTATCATCTTAATCTGACATTGTGTTAGTCGCTAAATACCAACATGTCCTTGCTCTCAGGCTATCCTTCCCTCTTCTTTTCTTAAGCATTTATATCATGAACACAAAAGGGCATACACATTGATATTCAGAGGTATGCTGGGGCATAACAGAGCACTCAAAGAAGGTTATGTAATTTCTCATGAATATTGTTTATATGCACTGAGATCTATGAAGATGTTTTTTGTAAATTTCGACAAAGTGACAGATAAAAAGCCGCTTCCTGCAGTGTTTATCTTTTCTGATGCGACACTTTTAAAGGTAGACTGATGCCTGGATTTGATGCGGCCATTCAAATGCTTGGCTCTTGATTAAAGAAATGAGTTTTGCCATTAGATTTCACATAGGCTTTCTCTGTCACCCTACATGGATTGCCATCTCCTGTGTGTTCCTAAGGTGTCCCTTTCGAAGGCCCTCTGCCTAAGTAAGATAGCCAAAACTGTCTTCCCTTCATCCATTTATGTCATCTTACTGTCACTCCCTTTGTGACATTTGGCTGGCCAAGGAATGCCGTTTAATATGTCACTGTTATAGGATAAGGCTGGAGGTAATCTATATTGATTCTTTTTGTTGAGAAATCCCATTAAACGACAAAAGCCAACAATGTGTTAGTCCATCTCTCAATACGTTATGACTTTCCCACCCTGCCTCTCCCTGTGTGCACTAACTATGAGAAATAATGTTTCTGCAAAACTTTACAAAAGGGAAATTAAGTCTGGAAAGAAAAGTACTACTAGTATCAGTAAGCACTTCCCCGAAAAAAAGTCACATTTTAGTGTTTGATGGACATACTCTCGGGTAGGTGATTGAGCTGGCGTCTTTGGACCGATTGAAAGATAGAAGGTGATAAGTCAAAATGCAAAAAGCTTTTTTTTTGGTGGGTGTACAGAAGGGATGGGGTCACGACAATCATAGATGTGCATCTGGAAGTGGAAATTGCTATTTCACCCTGAAACAGCCACGAGTCTGACTGCTACAGAACTGGGCTGGAAATTTAACAGGGTGGAAAATACAGAGTACTATAGACTTAACAAGTCAACAGGTCACCTGTATTGGTCACCAACAAACATGTGGCTAGATGATTGACACCATTATCCTTGTGTCCTCAGCGATGACAATCATCTATTTGTTATTAGATATATTTTTTCAGCTCATCATCTATAGTATTTCACCACTGGTACGGCTGAAATGTAAAGTTTGTACTGGAATTTAATCTAAGATATCTTGTATGCAAAGTGGACATTTTGACCAAACAACAAGTCCTCCAAACTATATGATGATATGGGTTGTTTATTCCTACCCTCTGTAACAATGCATAGGAGCGTTTTTTTGTAAATTAGCGACCCTAGCAGTGGTAGGAAATTTGACCCACAGGAGCGTTTTTCCATCCTCATATCTAAATGTAACAGTCAGGGTTTTAAATCGGACGTAGTTTGGTTAGTTTTAAGCAACAAAATTAAAGTTTAGCAAAATCTGGTTAGGCACGTGACATAGTTCCATTTTTTCTATAAAGTAAAAACAAATTCACCATTTGCTTTCATTTTCAAATGTGACATTAATCTGGGTAAAAGTCCTGTGATGCTGCCCAACAATAACATGTAAATATGGGTTGTAATTGCTGAATGTACACCCTGAAAAGTAAGGTTGGCACAAGAGGAAAGCTTGTGGAATGTCAAGAATGGGGTTTGTCTTGGGAAAATGAATATACATATTTTGACCAGATTACAGGATAGGGCTTAGGGAAAGGTTATGGTGTCATCTAAACATTAGAATTACTCCTTTTGTGATCATAAATATTCATTTAAAAATCTGAAAATTATACAGTGGGTAATAGACAGCAAGTCAGTGGCTAAATCTTTCCAGTGGGGAAACAGCTTACAATAGGCACTGCAAAACTATCTACTGGGTGCACAGAGATGATTTAGGGCCAACTCACTCATGCGCCATACTCCCAAAAAGCCAGTGTTGTACTTTAACCATACCACCATCGATGCCATTGGAGGCGAACAATGAATGCTTCAAAATGAACACACTGGATTCATTTCACAAGTGTCGACATGGGAGGTTAAACTGAGCATTCTGCATGATAAATCAAGCCTGGCTAAATGAACTGAAGGACATGACTGAAATTGTGCAGCTGTTTATCTGCACCCCTTGGCGGTGTTATCAACTGTGCTGCCAATAAAGTTTCAGTTATGAGCTCACGTGATACATGTGGAACTGTCTGAGATGTATACGCCATTTGGTTGAGAGGAAGGGAACTCATCTATTTTCCGCTTGGAGTGGGTTTGAATCCGGACATCCATCATAGCCGGGACCTATTGTCTGTTTGTATGTGTGTGTGTGTGTGTGTGTGTGTTTGTGTGTGTGTGTGAGTGTGTGTGCGGCATGTGCTTTTGCTGTCTTATCATCCCCAACATCATAATATGGGCCAAAGCACATCAGCGAGTGTAATTGCACTTCTATCTGACTCCCCCAAACCTCTCCTCTTCCATTCCCTGCCTACTCACAAGCACAGAGAAGATAGTGTGTTAGTGTGAGTGTGCGTTTAAAAAAAAAGCATAACAAAAAATCACGGCAGTTACTTTTTTTATGATGATATCACAACTGTGTCTGACATCTGTTTAATGGCAGTGTCCAGGTTGCAGGGAGAGAGCGAAGTGCCGGGTGACATAGTGTCAGATGTTTTATGGAGACATCCCCACATACAAAGAGAGAGAGAGAGGGAGGGAGAGAGAGTTTGTGACAGAGCAAGAATCAGCGAGAAAGAGAGAGCGATAATACCCTCCCACTTTATGGTGTGATTGGCAGATACATGGCAGCTTTTCTACCTGCCATTCCACTCAACCATCTTGTTCTCGCCATCAAATAAAGTCACACCGGGACAGTGATAGTGTTGGCAGCGCTTTATAGAGATCTCACTCACATTACCATTATTGGAATGTACAATAGCACTGTTGGTATATTAATTATATAGTAGTTAGCCATATGATGTCGCTAGAGTATATAGCATTTGCTGGATCACTTGCCAGTAGTCGTGCAGCTCTTTAAAGAACAGATCTGTCAATTATTATTTTGTATATTATTGCATTATTCTGTTTCATTGATACTATATGTGTTAATATGTGAGGCCCTTTAAGGGTATTTTCATAGTTTGGGCCATTTCCAGCAGTTACGAAAACATTGTTCTCACAGTAATTGCTATGATCTTGGAACAAAGTGTCAATGCAACATCTCATTCGAAGACCACGTCAATATCATAACAAAAACGGCCTTTTTGCCACCTTAAAACAACATCATTCACTTTCAACCATCCATCTCCTTTTCTCCTGCCAAAACTCTGATAAATGCTTTTATTACATCCAGACTAAACTACCGCAATAGCATTCTTTTGGCACATCATCCATTCCAGAGATAGAGTTCACAAACTCCCTCCCGTGTGTGCTTCTCTTGTTCTACTTGTTGACTGCTGTCAACAAGATGTTCTTGTTTCCAATATTAGTTGTAGCTTTGAAATTGTATTTTATGTCATTAAAAACTGTATGTATGTCTATCTTCTAGCCCTCTTTCCATTCCCCTAAGTGGCTTTTGTCGCTTATCAGGATGCCATTGTAATAAGAACTTGTTCTTAATGACTTGTCTGTAAAAACAAAAAAAACTGGGACTTTCTGTGAAGTGTCTTTGCTAGTTTAAGACTGACGTAGTTGTCAATTTCCCGTCCAGCGCCCACGTTGTTGAAATAGCAAATGCGCCTGCGGCCATCTGTGCGCCCATGGGCGTGCTGGTCGTACAGGGAGGTGTGTTCAGGTGCATTCTGGGCGTATTGCTATCTAAACCTGGTCTAAAGTCAATAATGCAGCATTTCATTGATATTTTCACAGCGCACTAGTAAATTGCGCCTAGGCTCATGCACAGCACGCAGACACTAGGCTTGTTACACACACAGGGATGTGCAGCAGCACACAAACATGCAAAAGATTAAAAATTAAAATATTACAATGTGAAATAGTATTATAATATGATCTGCTCGCACGCTTTCACTTCTTCTGAAAATCTCTCCTTCCTGCTTAGCAAATCCGCCATCATAATAGCAATGTGCCAAGGTACAAACGGGCCTGGCTTTTAAAGGGAATGGGAGATGACACTCTGATTGGTTTATTGCATGTTATGCCCAAAACACACCTATGATTAATTAAGACACTAAGTACAACCCTTTTGAACCATGCGCCTGGCGCACGGACCCTATTTTCCACCGTTAAACTAGCAAAAGTGGATTCGCACCTGCAGCAGGCGCTTCACGCCGTGCACTTAGATCGTTAAAATAGGGCCCATAGTCATTATTCTTACTCATTACACATGATTGAAACCACTTCATAGGGAGGAAAAAGCGAAAGTGAGCCCATCTCAAATGTTAATCATTCCTCATTCCTCCACAGTAAGTACAGTAGGTCAAAGTTGAAGCAGGAAGTCAGTCTATTAACTGCTACAATGGGGATTTGGGCTGTTTGTCCTACTTTATGCATTTGTAAAAAGAAATAAGAATGACACTCTTTTCTGCTTTATTAGGTTCACATTTTAGATAAAGAAAATACTGTACATGCTTGAAATGATTACTATAATATCTCCAGCAGTACTGAACTATGCATCATGGAAATTCTGTTACATAAAAGGTATAGGCATGATAAAATGAGTTGAGCCCATTCCCAAAATCCCTGCGCAATAATTTGCCATTAGTTTTGTGCCCCGAATGTTGGGTTATTTATATATTTATACATCTTTTTTAATAAATGGGTTGGGTGGTTTTCCAAGAGGTTTTGGCCGGGCCATTTCTGTAGGAGAACTCATCACTCATGGCCCAGATCTCCATTTCCTCATGAATAACATTGACAGATGGAGGACAACTGTCTTGTTGCTCTGCATGGTAAGAAGTGTGTAAGTGTGCGTGCGTATGCAAGTGTTTGCGAGTGAGTAAGAGTGATAGAGAAGAGTGAGAAATAGAGAAGGAATAAGGCATGTTGGCACATGTCTGTGGTCTTGATATATCTTTATGCGTGAATGCATGTCTGTGTGTGTTTAATCTATGCCGATTTGTATGCATTTTACAAATACATTCCTCGTACTCATCCTTTACTTACAGCATCCTTTAAGTTGTCCATGCATGTCAGTACGCTGAATAATGTACATGTAGAGAGTGTGTGTGTGTGTGTGTGAGTGTATGTGTGTGTGTGTGTGTGGCATGTGTGTAAACATGTGATGGATGCTTCCCTGGTATTCGCCACTCCGAGAAAGCATGCTGCCCTCCACTTGTCTTCAATGCAATTAGGTTAAATAATGATCCCACATAAATTCCCACAGCAAGAAAAAGGCTCCCCTGCCCTTGTCGCCCTCTGATATATGGCTGAATCCTCCATGAATGGAGGTTGAGTGGAAGTGTTTGAGCATTTGTGCGAGCATGAGTGTGTATATACGTATGGGGTGAAGGATCGGGTACCCCACGTAAAAGGAAATAAATATACCAACGAATCCAAATGCATTCTTTGAATAGGCTATGCATTAGCTTTCCTTATCATGCTAGATGGGAATAAAGAATATAAGATGACTATATATTTGTGTTGTGTTAAAAAACGTTATGGCCCTTTCCTGTTTCAACATGAAAAGGTGCACAAATGAAAAAATGTTTTCAGAGTTTGAATACACCGACCCCTGACATCCACCCCGTCAACCTTTCGCATGAAATGGAACACCGACTGCAAGCCAGGCCTAATTGCCCAACATCAATGCCCGACCTCAATGATGCTTTTGAGGCTGAATGGCAGCGAATCCCTGCAGCCACGTTCCAAAAAGAGCCTTCCAAGACGAGTGGAGGCTTTTAGAAGAATACTAAAAGCAGTTACAATTTCACAGATTGAGAGCAGGCTAATATAACCTTATAAAGTTGTTGTCGCATATGTTTAGCAGTCGCCTATTTACACATCAGCAGACACGGAGCAATAGCATTTAATTACAGTCATGTTTCTGTCTAATAATCACTCTTTTTAAATTTTTTTTTAGCTCTGGCTAACTTTGTCTGCCATTTGGTGCCGGGCAGGTAGCAGACAGTGTCATCAGAGCTTTTTTTCAGCTGGAAACAAGGTTGATTAGAGAGGTGAGACTGAACCAAAACAACAAATTATGGCCTGTAAAACTAAAACAAAGAGCTGACAGATGTTAGAACTGCAGAGTTGGTTGATGAGTCTCCATGGGTTCGTCATTACATGTGATCATTAATGGGGGAATGATCGTTTGTTACATGACCGGAGAGGATCGAGGGCTTTCGTTGATGGCCTATGTTCCTTAGGGAACACAAAGGCCTCAGTCAAGTCAAGTCATTCACACATTATTATTTGGGCCATTATCAATATATAAAAAGAAAATTAATGCAGCTTTGAAGATGTACTCCAGTGCTTCTAGCATTGCACTTCCATAAAATTGCCAGAGTTAGGAGGGAAAAATGGTCAAAATCTGAGTCTGAGATATTCTGACTGTAAGTATGGGTCATGCTCCAAAAAAACCCATATCCTTTAAACACTCTGTGGCCACAGTTTGATAATCCTGATGGCATCGTCAGAGGTTATTTTCTCAGACAAAGCGCCTCCTGTTTCAGGCTGATCTTCATATGCAATATTTAGAGAGTGCCCCTTTAAATCATGTGGTTTAACATTTAAATAACATATGGTAGTTGTACATAGTGTATTGTTAAGGTGTCCATATAGATTTGGCTATTGTATATTATACACTAGTATAATATAGATAATTAATCATTCAGATCGATAGATATTTGTCTTTGTACCAGGCCATATTTAACACAAAGCAGACAGAAATTAGGCGTTTGAAAGACGTCTGGGGTCAATGTTTCCTTTTTTTCCCCCCAATGACTCACCTCGCTGCTCAATTTGGCTCCAGCCAGCCCTCTCACAATTAAAAGCACCCCCTCTAAAGGATGCAGAGATGGAGGGGAAGGCAAAAGGAGAGAAAGGCAGAGGGGGAGACAAAGAGAGATGGAGGACGAGAGGTAAAAGAGGGAAGAAAGGGGCAAGGTTGAGCGAGAGAGAGAGAGAGAGAGAGTAGATGCTATGATGAGGTCGGTTGCCATGGCAACTAGCGGAGCAGGGCTCTGCTGGGCTCTGATATATATTGTTCCCCATGAGAGAAGGAGGGAGAGCAAGTGGGAGATGGAGGAGAGAAAGAGACAGGGAGAGTTAGTGGGGCGGGTTGAGGACATAGGGACAAAAAAGTTGAACAGAGAGAGAGAGAGAGAGAGAGAGAGAGTGAGAGAGAGAGAGACAAGAGTGAGGGGGTGGGGCGAGGGAGGGAGTAAAGGAGACGCAGAGGAGAGGGAGAAAACAAGACATGAAAGGAGACACGCACACACACACATGGACTGAAAGGGATTGCCATTAGTGGGACAGTAAAGAAAAAAGAGCAGACAGATAAAAGAAGTCACAGTCTCTCAGGTACTTTATTATTTCCTGGACCCCGGCTGCCTGGCTCAACCCTATTATGACAAATCTGTCTAGTTTCAGCATTATGAGGAGAGCCACTAGCTTAGCAGGACAATATGAAGCAGCCTCAGGTTAATGCCCTTGCTCTGTGCAAACACGCATGCTCACACTCACGAGCGTTTCATACGGCAGACGTGCTAAGGCATGGGCACAAAATCGACACAAACACACACACACACACGGACATAGGCGTGCCCGGTGGGATCACACACACAAATCCTAATTAGGGGGGATGTCTCTGAGCAGTGATATTAAACGCAGGCAGAGGGACACCTTGCACTAAATTTAGCCTCAGACAAAAGGCAATATCCGAGCTGCAATGTTTCCATGCATCTCGATAATGGCCACACACGACATGTACGGCAAAATCACACACACACACACACACACACACACACACACACACACACACACACACACACACACACACACACACACACACACACACACACACACACACACACACACACACACACACACACACACACACACACACACACACACACACAAACACACACACATGTTCCATCTCTGCTGTGTCCCCTATCATATTACACTGAATAGCACCCAAGTGGAATCACAATTGACCTGCCGTCTACTGGCTGTTTGTTCTGTCTATTAAGGAATTATTTACCATACTCTTTGCCTTTATGGCTCAGCCTCTCCTACACGAGTTAGAAGATGAGAGGTCTGGATATGCTCCCCCCCCCCCATAATCTCAACTTAATTGTGTGCTATCAGATGCATTAAGGGTGACATTTGCGGGCGCATAGAGGACAGCGCTGACAGTGAATGGCAAAGGCCTTTTAACCGTTGTTGCGCTTCACCTTGTACCATGGGTGTATCTTAAGCTTTTTTGCCTGAATGCCTACACTCATGCGCGTGTGTGTGTGTGTGTGTGTGTTGAAGTGTGCAGCCTGGTCTTGAACCCGCCGGACAAAATACGTCATTGATTAAAATGCTGTCACATCGCTCATTTGGAGGATGTTACATGAGTGACACACTAAAGCACTTACAGTGACTGATCTGTGTCAGGCTCGGATGAACCCTCAAAAGTCACATCATGAAATTCGCTTTTTAAAAAAGACACACAGTAAGGATTTTCTGATTTATAAAAGTTAAAAGGAATATACAGTAATCCCCTGCCGTTTAACAGGAAAAAAAAAGCTAACGATTTGTTTTCTTTTTTTCTTTTATAACTTTATACAGAGCAGAGTATGACATCTCAAAGAGAACAATGTAAAAATGCAAAGGGTGGGGTGGGGGAGCCATGCAGTTAGAGGATATAACAGCGGACGCATAGCAAACAGGGGTGGGCAGGTATATTACAGCATGGTGGCATTCTATGAGAGTCGTCAAGGCATGGTGTATCATCAATCAGCACAGTGCTGTTTGAGCTGCGAGGACATGTAACACGCCCCTCAGCATTCCAAACAGCAGCAAATGTAACATTTTAAAACAGCGGACATGCTGCCGTTGCACCCATAAAGATGCAAAATGAGCCGTTGCATGACGCTATTTGCAATGTGTGATCCATGGCACAACTACAGAGTCACGGTCCAAACAGAATAAGCATTTTCATGCCATCATTTGGAAATACTGGTCTTATGTGATGCTGAGCAAAATGTATCAAAGCTGCATCAGTTTCATTTGGGCACTGAGGGATATGATTTAGCATTGAAAGACTGCTCAGTTTTGACTCATTTCACTCCTCGTGTGTATGGAAAACCCACCAGCTATCAATATTATCACTCATATAATCCATCATCCATGGCCTCAGAGATACGTTGCTTCCTAACTCTGTGCTGCTAGGGGCTTGCGAATGTGATACTTCAGATGACCTCCAGAATACTCAAAATATTATATACGCTTACTTGTCAACACCTTTCCCCATGTGCACTGAAGATGTGTGCATCAACCCAAACCTACGCTCATTTTTTTACTGACATTACCGCTACGGTCATAAACATGTTTGCAAGGTTATATTGTTTCAGATTTTAGGCTACTTCTCCGAAACTCAATCAAGTATGTGGAAATATACAAGCTTGGAGATCAACAGAGACACATATTCTTGTGCTTTATGTATGACTTTATGGTTTCTCCATCCAAGCTCCATCATTTATTTCTTCCTCCTTACTGGCCCTCTGGTGCAATTTCTACCTCTGTTTCCCGAGGTCGCGACCCTCCCTCTCCCGGCAGGCGGAAACTCAACCATCCCTACTGACAGACCGTCCACCGCTGGGAGGAATATTAACAGGATGACCTCAAACAAAATGCTGGTTGCCCTCGGCAGCTGGGTAAACAGGTAATATCCCCCATTTAAACAGACCATAATAGTAAAAACCTCTCTGTGCAATCCTTTCCTCCTCCCCGCCTCTCCTGTGCTCTTTAAACACATCTCTTTGGCGATTGCTTGATGCAAATCCAGTGCTCCATGCTCGTTCCACTTTGGCTTCCATTACACTGTGCAAAGATTGGTAGGCTTGTCAGAATGGGAAATCGGCCTTTAATCATTTATGACCATGTCTAAGTTGGGTATGCCCTGAAGTGCTCCGCCGTTCTTTACCTCTCTGATACTGTGTTTCTGTCTCTGTCGACATCTCTCATTCTCTCTCTCCCCTTTCTGTCTCGGTCTCATCTTTTTTCACAGTTTGCTTAGCTCCTCGGTGAGAGGAATGATTCCTTTTTGCCCCTCCCGAACCACCCTGCACTCTCTCCTCAGATGCGGAAAAGAATCCCGAGGTGGGCTAACACAACGGCCAAAAAGAGGGCGCTTTGTCAACGCTTTGACGTTAAACTTCTTTAATCTTGTCGTGCCTTTTAAACTCACCTGTGAATTTGTAGTGTCTTTCCCTACTTTTTTTCTTTTTTGTTTGAATTGCTGCATTTTACAAGAGGAGAAAAGGGCAATTTCACTTTGTTTCTACACACCTTATAGCCAAGCCTGTGGATGCTTAGCTTGATCAGCAAGAGGCTCTCTGCTTCTCTCTCCAGCCGAAATCAAAGCAGGAGCAGAACAGGTGGGCAAGCTGGGATTGCGTGTGGAGCCTTTTAGATACCACATGCCACCTTCCCTTACGCCGCCTTTGACAAAAAGCTATGGAAGGATATACGCTCTACTTCTCCTCCTCTCTCTCTCTTTCCCACACACACACACACACACACACACACACACACACACACACACACACACACACACACACACACACACACACACACACACACACACACACACACACACACACACACACACACACTAAAACAACAACCCCATCACTGACATTGTTTTGCATGCCATTTGAGATTGTTTTCCCCCTGCCAAGTCGGACTGCCGTTTGACAATTTTCTATTTCCACATTGTTTTCGCTTCTTCAATATTGACTTTGTTTTGTTTTCTTTTTTATTGCCGAGATTTCTTAAGTGTTTTCTTTATTTTATCATTTGAATATATACATGCTAGTAGAAAGCACAGAGAGTTGGGTTAGGTAGAATGTTCAAAGGCCATAGTTCAATAAATTATATATATATATATATATATATATATATATATATTTATAGGAGTCAACAGTTTGGGCAACTCATACTTTGTTGTTAGCTCAGCTTCTTGTATTCAGTGCCTTGTGCAAGAACACCTCAGCCTCACCTCAGCCTATAACTAATCTATGAAGCATTACTGATTTACACCTTCATAACAGGTTCCTTATTAAAGAGTGGTAGCCGCGTTCCTAACTCAAGAAGCCTTTGCTACTTTATGTCCTGTCAAGAATTTGCATCACACTGCACTCAGAGAATTATTTTCTGTACCTCTAAATGTAAATGATTCATAATAATTTAGTGCAAACCGATAGATTCTTTTTTCTTTTGTGTTGCGCACAGTCTGCAGTCCAGTTTGTGAAGGCGCCTCGGTCCGGAGAGAGGTTTGGCTTGGGAGAGAGAGATGGAAGAAAAGAGGGAGAAAATATGAGAATAAATGAGACAAATAAGAGATAGTGATGGAAAATAGAAAAAAAAAGAAGCAACAGAGAGAGCGAGACAGTGCCAAGAGAAGCAAGTGTCCTGTTTAGGAGGGAGGTCGAGGTCAATAAAGCACCGTCTGGTTGGAGCGAGAGTACTACTGCAGTTTTTATGAGCGAGCCCTTCTCCCTGTTCATATGGGGTGGCCTCTCATAACAGAAGGAAAACAACTAATCAATAATTGAGGAGAGCAGTAAACACTGTGTGCACAGCATCTCTCTGGGGAGATTCCTTTTGCTGGTGAACATGTGTTTATCTTGTGTGTGTATGTCCATGTGTGCATGCATTTTTGTTCAGGTCTGTCTGGAAAAAAAATATATATGTTTTTAACTCCAGTACATAATCTAGCAAAAATGCTACCGATCTTCTTATTCCAGTAGATGCGTTTGAAATGGTTCAGTCGATAGAGCGGCTACAGAGCTTTCATCCTGGTAGGAACAGGGGGTCACAGTTTTGAGAATGTGAAAGGACTCACCCGTTGAGAAAGTTATACTCCCTGCTTGTATGAATGACACCTTCAAAATTGGAGCCTGTTGGTCCAGGAGACAGTGTCAAGGCAGGCTCTGCAGCCATTTGCGCAGGGAGTTTTGTTTGGTGAGTCTGAGGTTGAAGTCAGTTTGACTCTTTACTAAAGGTTATAAAAAAAATCCTTTGTCGTTTTCAGCTTTATGCTTATAAATCGCCTTGATGGGTGACACAGCCATCGATCTTGTTGCCAGGCACTGGACACATAAGCCTGAGTCTCTGTATATGACTTTGGGCTTTTAAATATCCTGAAACATCCCATAACTTCTTCCCCTGCGTCCATGTGGTAACGCAATCATGCACGAATGATCTTCAACAATGTCTCTGCATGAAGATTATGATCCGGGCCAGAAATCACGCGCATATTCTGAATAGATTAGATAGAATAGAATTTTCTACAGTCTTTGTCCCCTGAGGGAATGGGGATAATAATATTTTAGAATTATAATTTTTTCTCTCCATCGAGGAGGAATTACATCAATCGAAGAGTCATCCGGCGTGTGAGGCGAATGGTAACAGCACTATTAGGAGTGCTGATGACTTAGAGAGGACTGTATCAGCTAATTTGCCGAGATATAATGTCTCTGAGTGGAGCAGAGAAAGGTGTGGGGTAAGAGAAACACAGGAAGACAGACAGGGAGGTAAATAAAAGTGGCTGCCAATGCTGTAGGCTGTTGTCATCATTCGAACAAGTCAGATTTCACCCCCCCCGTGTGGCAGGCACCAGTACCCGATGTGGTTACTGTTGCAGGAATAACAACCAGGTTCGCTCGAGGAAGAAGCAACCCCCTAAATTGCTCAACTGACTGAAAACTGCATCACAATGCTTGGATGTGTATGCAGTAAAGCATATGCTGTAAATCTAGGAGATAAAGAGCATAGGGTATACCAAATGTGTCCAATTAGAGGCTTTTATTCATGAAAACATAAATACAGGCCACTATTTCAGCTAAGCTATCAGTGAAAACTCATAACAAGCGAGAGGAGTTCTTCCTTGGGAATGCAGCAAGGATCCTTTTTCAGACTCTGAGTCAATCAATATGCGGACTTTGGCTCAGCAAGGTCTCTATTTTTCCTTCAGAGTATTTACTGGAAGGATAACCCCTTGAGATGAATTATAACATTTAAAAGATGATGTCCATGAGACAATAATACAAACAAATACAAAACCCTTGCACACGTATACACAACACATTTCCTGATGGGAATAGTTCCAGACCTCCTTTGTTTGAGACAGATGTGGCCTCTCCTTTCTGCCGACTCAGATGCACCTGTCTCCCAGCTCATATATTGTGCATTTTTGCATTAAAAAGGCTTACTATATATAAGCTAAGGATACCTCGACCATACTGAAATACCCCTTATTCTAAGCTCTCCATACCCGTGACTCCTTGTACTCAGAGTCTCACTTCGAATAACCACCGCTAACCACATTTGATTATCAAGATTAAGAAGTTACGTCTTTGTGATAAATGTTCTTGCCACGTTGCCTTGGAGACACAAAAAGCTCTCAAAGCATGAGAACAGATTTGGACTTTAGAGCCCACTTAAGGTCTCCTCGTCATTTAGGACACAAGTGTCCACAGCTGTTTCTCTGCACATTTGACTATAGCGCTGTTTACTTGTGAAAGCTAGTTCACTTGTACTGTTAAGACTTGATGATGATTTTTTTTTCTCCAGATGGTACTTAATGATGCAGACTCTGCTGTCAATCTGAAGTTAGTTTGTTTTCATACTGTACTGCGGTTGTTAGATTTTACATCGATAGTCCCGAAAGACACACAGATGAATGCTTGACGAGAAAACCACAAGTGCGTGCGTGTGTGTGTGTGTGTGTGTGTGTGTGTGTGTGTGTGTGTGTGCGTCTGCGAGTGCTGCTCGCGAGTGCGACTGTGTACATATATAGTGTGTATGCATATGGATTTTGGTGTCTTCGTGTGTGTGTCTGAGTTGTGAATGCTGCAGACAGCCAGCTTCAGGTCAACTGAGCTTTGTTTGGGGATTAGTTGCCTGTTGGCAAAGTCAGAGCCTGAGAATCACTTCCCCCTCAGGCTCTTTGTCACTCCGCCACAAACCGATAGACAGACACAGCAACAAGCAGACGGCGGGCCCATTTTGTTCAGGGCCATTTCCTCTCCTCCTTCCTCTCGACTCAATAATACTTACTCACCGCTGTTGCTGCTGCTGCTGCTGTGCGAAAAGCTCTTAATTCCAATTTTAGGCTTATTTTTTTATTTATTTTTTTACAATGTTCGGTACATGCTGAACAGGTTTAATGATCTTAACATCTATAAAACTCATCGCCATAAAAATAATGTATGGTTATCGCTGTCTGGATAGCAGACACTTTTATTTGCGTTGACTTTTCAGAAGTTTTGATGAGACATTAACATCAAATAATATTCACTCATTAACAGCCAATCGAGGTTGACTCATTGGCTTGCTCACGACTTGACAAAACGTGTAATTGGGAAAGCGTAGTAAAAGATAGTCCCGAGATGTGTATAATTTACCTCTATATAAGGGATGTGCTGGTGAGTAGCGCAGCCTTTGCTTTAAAGCAAACGTCTCAGTAGGGAGGTCACAGTGCTATGTCCTACGCAGGTGGCATCCCTGCATGGGAGGCATGCACACGCGCACACACACACACACACACACACACCCTCCACAGATGAATGTGTGTGTATGTGGAATGCCACCAGGATCTTGTCAATTAACCGCTGAAAACAATCCTTCACTGCCTTAGGGGGTTTAGCAGCTAACTAGGAGGGCAGTGCCAGTCGGAGGGAAATTGGCTGCTCCACTAGGCTGCATGATGATGCTCAGGTGCAGCACAGAAATGCTCATTAATTCCTGGTACCTGGAGGTGGTGAGCATACATGATGAAGCCAGCATTTGAGGAATTTGCATCACAGCCCCTTACATAAAGACAAGGGAATTGTTAAACATAATGAGATTTTATTTTAATTTTTTGCACATAATGATGAAACAATGAGAAGTTCTACGAGGTTAGAAAAAAGGTGTCAGGCGTCTGAATAGAAAGCAGCGGTGATTTCATTCTGCAAATGTAATTGCATGAAATGCATGTGGTTCTGGAAATATTCTCCTCGTAAACGGTGGGATATAAAAAGATCTTGCGGACTGTTCGTTTGAAATTGGATCCTCACACGCAAGCTTTTACCGTTACGTTAGCGGTATACAGGCTCTTTGGGTAAATTCAATTGAATAGGCAAGATAAAAACTCAATAAAGCTGTTGGGGCTTCTCAGCTTAAAAGGGCCATAACAGTGGAGGTTTTTCACTCCAACTTGAGATTGTCCCACGTATCATGTAGTAGATCTTAGCTTGGAGTTTATGTTGAAAAAGCTTGGCAAAAACTTTGCTTTGAGACTGCTTATACCTGTGGTACTATATGTCAAACTGGGCGTTAAGAAAACCCTAAAGTCAAGACCAAGCACAGTCTCCCACTCGTTCATTCATGAGTGATAATGGGGGGGGAATCTGATACCAGAGATTAATCAAGGCATTTAAAAGCCATTTTTATCAGTCCGCCGAGCTGCATGCATGACCTCATGGATCATCGTCCGATGTGTCTGAGACATAAGAGACAAGTGAAGAATGTGAACCATGAACATTGTCCTTGTTGCATCTCTTTTTGGTGTTGTAATTTGTAGACGGCCCTAAGCACTCGTCTTACAGCAGCAACAACAACAGCAGAGAGCAGAAGCCAGCAGGCAAGTGTTATTTACATAAACTTCTGGTGTACTTACAAACTTTACAATCCATCGTTTTATGAGAGCATAACCTATTTGTACTACTTGTAGACGTTTGGTATCATTTCGGGCATTATTAGTGGGGTAACTTACAAGATACAAATGTGGGTCCGTTAGCCCCTGCGCTAAGCTATTCAGCTGATAACGCTACTCCATCTAACTCTCCCAATGTTCGACCCAGGTGAAAAAAGCTTCTGGGGGGGGGTGTTTGGCTCGAAGTCATGTTGCAAAGGACCCTGGGGTGAATTACTCCGAACCATCACTTTAAATACTGAGAAGAATAACGCTTTAAGTGTCACCTGAGGGTCACATGACCAATGACACTGAACATACAATTACGTACATACAATCTTTGTCTTGTCTTACACTAAGAGACTGCCGGACTCAATTTCCTGATAAATGTACATTCTTTAAGCTCAGACATAGATAAAGATTTCTTTCTTTCTTTCTTTCTTTCTTTCTTTCTTTCTTTCTTTCTTTCTTTCTTTCACAGCTGTGTTATTTCAGGCCAATCAGCTGTTGCCATCCTCCCCCCAAAGAAAGTACTTGAACCTGAAGTAATAAATGAGCAGAGTTTTGACATATCACGGACTTGGAGAAAACTTACAACCATCACTTAAAAGTTAACACATTTTGGTCTGGGGCAACGGGGCAGCACAGGAGGAAGGTAGGCGTCTCGAGCCCAAAGACTCGAGAAGACTACATCCCCATGCTGGCTTACATAAAGGTCACTATAGCTGTCTGACACAAGAGAAAGCGAGAGAGGCACCCGGACAGCCCGATAAGGGAAGAGCGACTGGCTCTCTGAAAGAAGCTAAAGGTCACATTTGTGCTGTTAAGGACTCGGTGGCGTCACTGCGGTGGCATCCGTCCACACGGGACCCCGGCCGCAGCCCAGCTCCTTGTTTGCCAAGGGAATGTACTGATGGTTGGTTTGCTTGGAGAGGGACAAAATTAGTATTGATTTATAGAGTACAGCTGAGTAAAGTGGAATTGTTTGTTTGTATGTGGGTGTATGTTTGTGTGCACAAATTTTATGTTATGTCCTCTTTATCTCAAGATTCCCTTATCGCTCTCAAGCTAATATCCGCTGCTCCCTCTCACTCTTTTGCTCCCCCCCCCCACTCCGATTCATTTTTCCCTCTCATCATTCTCGCTGTCGTTTTTTCCCTCCATCTACCTCGCCCGCTGTTTCAGTAATCTATCCGATGCTGTAGTGTGTGGTTAGATGACGATGAATTAATCATGTTTCCAAAATGACTCATCTGCACAAAAACATGAAGTCGGTAAAGGGCAGATGCACTGCTGAGTTGTGGTGACCCCTGCAAAATGGCTACACCAAACATAATCCATTACAAATGGCTATGATTGGGTGGTGTGTGTGCGTGGGTTTCATGTAATTGCCCCACTTTTTGTTAGAAACACTGAATTGCATGCAAGGTAGTCTTTGATAGCTCAATTTGATTTCGTTTCCATTATTTTGGGGTGTTTATGTAGTTGAAATGTTCCATCTGTACAACCAACAAAACACTTAACAATAATTTTCTATCTTTATCCTTTTTGTAAAGGATAAAGAAAGAAAAGCTTCCCACTGTTCCTCTGTTAGTAAACAGGTCCTCATGTCCACAGGGGGTTACTCACCACTGAAAAGGGTATTCTGCAGAAGGGCCTAATTGCTGGTCGGCCATTTTGATTAGGGTACAAGACAGCGGCATGAAATATTAACAGGAACTCTTGGGATACACGAGCAACGACCCCATGACAGTTGGAGAGATTTCTAATTAAGCAGGCGAGGGTTTAAGACATAGACACACACTCTCATCTCCCTCCCTCGACCTCTCTTTCCCACTGGAAGACAGATACAAGCAGGCACAAGCAACACAAGTATGAAGATTAATACGCTGCTGGCCTGGCTGACAAAGCCAAACTGTAGAGTCAAGAGTCATTAACGCCTTCACGCATCCCAGACTGCACCACAAGCATCGAGCCCTACGCCTGGAGGGACACAGTGAAGGCCAAGGGTCATAAACTCTCAGAATGTTGTCTTCACAGACAGTTAAATTTGGCCCAGTGTCCTTCATGCTTATTGGGCTGATTCAGGCAGAGAATATCGTGGCGGAGCTCGCCTCACCTTTTTGTGTCGGAGAAATGAGCCATGCAATCCAAGCAGTTTATTCAAGTTCAGAAACTAACCGTCACACATAAATGATGTATGACTTTTGACCCATTTGTCATGTTATTATGGACTTCTTTGACAGGATCCAGTTTTTACGAGGTGCGTGGCAGATGGTGCAAGAGACACATCCACCCAGACCTGGCTCACAGAAAACAATTCTGGGGGTTTTTGTGAACCCTCTAGGAGCACCAGATGGATGGATTAACATCATGGAAATTCAGGGAAAATGTCCATCCCAGGACCTTTGGGTATTTTGTGACTGCGTAGGAGATAATAGGGATTTATTAAAATTCAAAATAATTTTGGTCATCATTTGTATTGGTAATAAACAATTTATTCACAAAAATAATTGAGATCAGGGAACATGGTTTCGTTGCCGAGCCTCAGGTGTTAGAATTGCTGCTTTTTTTCTTGTGAGGTGCCATTTTGTTATATGGGAATCAGGAAAATCAGGTCCAGACATTGTCCGGAATTGCCCTTTTACACATGTAGCACACAACAGGAGATATTCCGTATCACCTACAGGAAATGATACGTTACATGATACGTATGTATTACACCTTGGTCAAGCCGGTTTGTAATTTTGTCATAAACAACAGAGTCTATAACTGATCCTTGAATTCGTCTTACGATTTGACGTCAACCCTGAATGACAGAAGTTCCCAAATGTTGGCGTCTCTCCGGCTAGACATGTCTGTTGGTGTCTTCGCATAATGAACCTTCTTCTTCTTCACACTCTTTGTTTGTTTTCTTCCGGATTAACACCAGCTGCATAATAGAAACATCATCAACACTCTAACTTGCTGGCTGTGAATTCTCCGGTCAATGACCTGCTCTATTCACACATGGGCTAAAACAGAGTTTACACAGACTTTGTAATAGGTAGCTGGCAGGTTAAGGACCGTTAATATCCGGTCCATCAGATTTGGACATTTGTGCTCACGTACATCTCTTCTGTATAATGTCTATTTAAATTCAGGGTTGCAGTGAATGTGTGAAAGGGACTTTATAATGGAAGACACACTCACCCATTTTCTACCGACTGGGAAGGAAAAAGATAGAGCACCATGTCCCATTGTTACGAGCACAGATAGGAATGATGGCCAAAACTATGAAAACAAGACTGAAAATGTAATAAACCATAATAATCTTCCTCCAAATCTCGTTGATTGAGGTACTCACTGGCACCTAACACGACTAAAGGACAATAGAACTGAGGGATCTTGCAAAGCAGCCAGGGAAAAACAAACTGTTCCTCGAACAGCTGTTACAACAAAACGCATCATTTGTACTACATCACATGAAGTTTTAGTTTTGCAAAACCTAATAGATACTCAGACAAACAAAATCTAATTCACAGTTCATGCCCCTTTCCTAACTGCCCACCAGATTGTAGAAAGTCTCCCGCTTACAGTCATTACCATTGTGAAGGTAAAGAGGATTTACAAATGCTTTTGCTACAGGAAAACAACAAACTGAAGATGTACACATTATGTCATTTTTCTGTCATATTCTATTCATCATTTATTGCCGAATTTAGGCAACAGCTCTAACAAATCCCTCCCTCAGCTCTCAGTCAGAGAAACTATTTCATCATTTTGGGTTTTTGTTGTCTAAGTACAGATTGTGCCTTTAAACTCTCCTGCTGCTGTGTATTTTACAAAGTTTGCAGCATTTTGAAAGAGAAATATATCTGGTGGAAACATGAGCATTACGCTGTAACTGTGGCCTGCAGGGCACGGATCTGTGAAACAACATATTAGCTTGTCAAAGTGGACAAGGTAATTTGTTTTCTTTTATTACTGAATTAAAAGCATTGTTGTAAAGTAGCTTGCTTGTGCACAGGTAGTTGTTTTTGAGTCTGTATTTGTGAAGCTTGTTGTTTTGTGTGTGTGTGTGTGTGTGTGTGTGTGTGTGTGTGTGTAGTCTGTCTTTATGATGTATTCATGAACATGTATGCATGCAAACATCTCTGTTTTCTTCCATCAAACTTTTTTCTTTCATGTGTACCGTATGTATGATTGATAGCATACTTACAATACATAGAGAGAGAGGGAGAAAGGGAAATGCATTTTGACCCATTATGCAAGAGTAATGAAACTATATCTCCACAGGCTCTGCATTAAGTTTGCTCTGACTTCTCTGAAAAATTGTAAGCACAGCAGAAATGAGCCTATGCATACTTAGAAGAACTCAGCAATATCTCTCAGTATCTCCAGCTATTTTTCCCAAAAACCACACACATAGCCATGACTACAATTTAACTTGATGCTAGAGTGAAGGGAAGAAAAGCAATAATGTTTAGTGTTTGCCAAGAATTTAGCAGCTTTTGCATAGACATTTTACATTCCAAAAAGAGAGAGAGAGAGTTTAACTGCAATGTGCATGTGTCTCCACACTTTCAAAAGAAATGGTAAAGGGATGTGAAGCACACCTGTCACAACCTTTAAGGTCAATGACAATACCTCGGTTTTATGTGCCTTTGTGCTTCATTAGAAACACACAAATAAAAATGATGTGTCAGACAAGGCACACACACACACACACACACATCCGACAGGAACTCCCATTAAGTGACAGAGCATGTCGACTGTGCACAGGAAACGCGCACGGCAATGCACCAGTGCACGTTTTTTTGTGTCAGATGCCAAAGCAATCATGCCACATGCCAAAAAGCCCCAGCCATGTAATTTCAGAGCTGTCAGGTTTGTGTGCATGAGTGTGCGTTTGTAAGAAATGGAGAGTGAGCATGGATGTCACTGGGTTCAAACTGGCATATAAGTGGCCTCCTGCTGATGAACTACTGTGATCTGGTCACATGTTAAATGCATGTCATGTGTGTGTGTGTGTGTGTGGGGGGGGGTGTGCGCGTGAGTGCGTACTAGAGAAAAAAATGTGTCTCCATATACTGTATCAGTGCACATATTGTAATCTATATGCTACTTAATGTTTTCTTTACTGTATTATGCATTTCTAGATTAAAATTTTTAAGAGCCAACATGATTTTAATTATAATCATTGTTTTATTATAATGTTAATTCCTCTGTGACCTAATACTGCACCTACAATGAAACTTTTCTTACACTCTATTGATCCATATTGGGGTTTTGATACTGCTAATGATACCAGATTTTCCTCCATCATTAGGTTGGAATCTCAGGGCGCTAAATGGACTAAATGCAGTTTGAGGCTTTTCTACTCTGCTCGATTATTTGAAATTGCAGGCACATAAATCTGAAAGATGCCAGTTCAAGACATTGTTAACTTGGTCAGAGCCTTATTATGACACACGCTACAGTATCTGTAAGGGAGTAAGGGATTTTAATATGCAATCTGTTCATTTAAAGTAAAACTAGCAACAACAAAAAAAAGTAAATGAGACACTTTATTCACAGTTTTAAAAATATAAAATGTTTGTCTGGGGCCAGTACCTTTGAATTCACTGGAGAAGTAAAAATATGCATATATGTGTCTTGCATTCAGTCTTCCTCTCTGTGTGGGTGTTCCCACCCAAACTTTGCATTCATATGCAGCCTATGTTCCCCTTTTGCAAACTTTCCCAAAAGTTCTGACCCACTTTATGCCTTCTCTTTGCATATTGGTAAACACATTTATGAACATATAACTTCTGTATAATCAGCTTCCTGAGTTGAGCAACCCCATAAGGTCATTTGCTTCGCCAACTGTCTTATCTCTATCTTTTAGAACAAAGGGGATGAGAGAGACTGATTAGGGCCTTCAGTTGGGTGTGCATGTTTGTGTGCGTGCACATGTTTGCACGGCCATAAGCCTTCAAAATGTGTCTTTTGCTGTTTGCGTGCTTATTTTGGTGTGTGTGTGTCTGTGTGTGTGTGTGTGTGTGTGTGTGCGTGTGTGTGTTCTCTCTCATGGACCTCTGGGCCTTGAGCGTGTGTCAGCCTTGGACCAGAAACATGAAATTTGCATTCTTTAATTAACATCCAAGCATTCACTGGTGGTTGTAATTCCGAACTTGGGCTGGCGCTAGTTTTGGAATCACAAAGACAAACAACCCTGGAGGGGATTTTCCGTTTGTCACATTCTCCCCTTTTTACTATCCGTTAATAAAAAGAGTAACTGGACTTGATTGGGTGACATTTGAGTAAGAGTTTGAAGCAAGTGTGTTAAAAAACAACAACAACAACAAGCCATCACATTTGGGTCGCCGTCAGAATTTTTATTTTCTGCTATTAGATAAAAGGGCTTTTGTACTAAATGTGATAGAAAAAAGTTAGAATTTTCTCCCTGTGATGTTGGCGAAAATGTAAGGTGGCACGAGGTGTCAGGTTCGTTTAGTGGCAGGGGGGGGATGCATGGCTATGATATGTTGTTTCCCTTTGTAATGACACAAAACAAGTGAAAGCTTGGGGGAACACACTCCTATTCAGAAAACATTGGCTGCATTTTAACTGCCGCATCAAGTGACAAGTCACCAGCGGTTATTCCTTTCTGTCATTAAAAAGTCCAATTGTTCTTCCTATTTACATTTTTGTGTAAATGACAGCTAGTAATTTCAGAGGGAACATGGTTTAGTTCAAGCTGAAATTAGCCACGGATACTTACTACATTTGTACTTTTGGAGGAATAAGATGCTGTTGGTGCTATTGATTATGGAAAAGAAAAACCTGACCTCAGATTTACACATTATACTTAACAAAAGCGAGCTCATAAGAGTCTATACTTTCTGGGAAACAAAATGTTCCAAATCGCATCTTATAAAAAGGAGAACCAACATTAAGCAGCCCTGAAGCATCCATTTGCCTCAATATGTTAGGGATGTAACCAAATACAGCCATTATTTGGATATGAACAGATTATGCACTCTGAGTTTGAGCAATTATATTAATAATAATATTTGTTTAACACAAACTTATACCAGCTATAATTCAAATACACAAACAAACAGACTTCACAATTGCACTGCTGGAATCTCTGGATTTTATAACAGCAAATCCAATCATCTATAAACTATACACAAAAAGGTTCTCCTTATGAATTCAGATGTATCGGGTATCTAATTAGTAGTTTATTCAGCATGACTTTTCATGATGCTAAATGTAATCCAGTATTGGTCAAAAAGACTTGGAGGCAATGAGCCTTATGGCACAATTTTGTTAATAGCTTTGTTATTTTTCACTTATTATGTGAATATTATTATTTTTCACTTATTATGTGAATATTATTATTTTTCACAGAAAAAAAAACTGACCTATATTAGATGGTTCAAATACTTTATTTTGTGAGCAGCTACACGCATACGTGTGAAGTAGAAAATGAAGCAGTTTAGATGTATGCCCACTGTAAGCCCCATGCAGTCTCTTCTGGTGTAAATCCAAATACAGATGTGTTTGCCGGTGAACAGATACAGATGCAAATAGCTGTCCTACCTATATCCAGCTTAGCATTACAATGGCTGATCAAAAACCGATTGAATACTGATTGATCACAGTTGATGAAAATGTCTCGTCATTTTCCGTGACAGCAACACCCTGAGTGGGATACAGTTCCACCCTCAGTGGACTTCTGTTTCTTTATATTTTTATTGTCAAGAGCTACCATTAATGACGTAGCTAGCCAGTGCATATGTTCTCCTGAAGCTTATTGTAATGATGTATCTCCGGGGGTACAGCCACCAGGCAAAAGCAGCTCAGTATCGTCCAACACAATCAGTACATGGGGATGTGCTCTAATATGCAATGCTATTACACTGGGTGACAATCTGTTTAAACAAATAACTTCCAGTGAAGTACTTGTGAATCATTTGCATTAGTTTTAAGTCTAAATGGTCACATGGGAATCCAAGTGGGGCTTAACAACAGCGATCAGAATTGCTGAATGCAGTGATTCAGTCATCTTCCATTCCGATTCATTTTACTATTATTTTTGTGCCTGTTTTGGAATCAAGTCATAAAAACCTTGGATCACGCGTGCCTTTCTTTTCCAGAGCAATTTAAAATCTGGAAGGACATTCTTCTACCAACTCATCAATCCAATATCTTACAATGCATATACAGCATATTGTGCTTCGTGTGACTTCATTCTTCATCTTTACGTAGCAAATACTTGTTTGCTGCTGTATTAATGTTCTGAATGTCTAGTACAGCCCCTTTAACAAAAATTGACATTGTTTGAGCAGTTGTATGCCAGCTTTTTAAAGTTAAATAAATCTTAGAAACACACATGAAACTCACAGTGGCATAGTTTTACTGCTGGATGTTTTGTGCCAATACATCTTGTTTTGTTCCTTAATTTTTTGTTCCTAATTGTTTTCAACTGACCTGTGTGGTTACATAAATATTACATTAATATTTGAAAATGCTTCCTTAGGATGCCGACAATAGAAATAATGTTCCTTCTGACCCTACAGTATCGCAAAACAACCGCAATAATGAAAGAAGCCAACTAGTAGCCAGAGTGCACTGATGTTGTTTGCAGCACGGCACTCAAAGCCCTGAAGCCTGATGCTAAATGAGCAGTTTTCTGTAGGGATCCTACTTCAAACTGTAAACCTCGGTGCTTGGTGCATTTCGGACTGATTGACATCACTGATGTGTCCGCTTCCACTGATTACAAGTAATGGTCAGGGGGGGGAAGAAACCTTGTTGGAAATAGATACAAACTCACAGAAACATGCGTGCACACACGCTGATATTAAAGAACTGAAGGAGGATGATGTCAGAGTCATGCAATATGTAATGTGTTTCCGAACATGTTGATGGGACGACATCAGAGACAAATCTACACTTTCAAAACACGCGTTTTCATCTTAAAACACTTTGCGTGCAGTTTCTCGCCCCACACATGCACACACATACTGTAACTCAGCTGCAGCTCAACATCCAGTTCATCTGTTTATCTTCCAAGTAAGAAAAAAGAAGTAAAAATGAGGCAGCGTGAGCAGAAAGTTTTAGTATAAATAAGTAAATGAGATGAACAAAAAACAAATGTGTTTGTGAGTGCATGTGTGTATGACAAAGTAGAGTTAGAGAGGCAGATAAAGGAGGGCACAATCTGCCTCGGTACGGAATGATGCACTTCTACTGTGATGTGTTCTTGCTGCCCCTAGTGGAGGTGCAGGGAAACTAGCACTAGCTGTGGGCTACAACAACTAACCTGTTCCTTCTGTCTTCATCCCCAAAAAAAAAAAAAAATGTCTTCAACTTCCAAACTTTAATTTGATCTCTTCCTCACCATCATCCATATCTAAAGTTCCATTGCCTTTTCACATTCTGTCTCAATCTCGGTGCCTTCATTTAATTGTGTTTTGTATAACCATGTTGATCTGTGTGTGTGTGTGTAAATTTTTTTTAATCACAATATTCCTGCAATATTTACAAAGACAAACTAAATGTAACACAAATCTATCCCATCTAGATTTTAGATACATTCACATGCTATAGGAACGTGTTATTCTTTTCTATTCAGACGTCATTTTACATGTAAAGTACATTTGAAATGTGTTAAATTTACAATTTTATGATAAATGCATATGCGGTTTTGGGACATTATTGCACATGAAAAAATATCACGTTTCACATATGACATTTAATATTTAACATATGAAAACACATTTCACAAGTGTGTTTTTGTTTTTTGTAAGGTTATGCACAGCACCTACAGTACGTAGTAGTATGATATTTTGCTTTCAATTTAGATCCAAATTACAATGTAAATATTAACATGTAATTTCCTCCTTTTTTCCCAACCCTTTAATTATCAGTGTTCTTGTCTTTAATAGTTTGATCATTTAATCATTTAAAACAATGTATATGAGTCGGTATATGTAGTCTGTTTCCCTTTCATCTCATTTTAATTAAATATGATAATTCACTTGAAATACTCTCTCTGTTCTTTTTTTCAGTGATGTATAGTTCTTCTTTAAGTCATTTTTGATGATTATATATACTCTCATCTTCCTGGTGCCTGGCCACCACTTTCTCAAAATATCCACTGAACAAATCACCCCTGAAAGCTTAATGAATTTAAATATTGTTATAAAACATCATTTGCACACACTTTGTCTTGTAAGACAGTGCAAGCCAAAACACTTTACGTTAAAAGCAGCCATTCCTTGACTATAATTTCTACCATAACTAACGATATGACTGCCAAACACATTCATTTCTCTGTGACCGACACCGCGCACCCCATCACCCCTTCTTTATTGGGAATGTGTTTGTACGTGTCTGTGTAACCATTTGAAATGTAATCAATAATCTGAGACATGTGACATCAGCAAACTTCTATCAGTAATTTCCAGTTGTCACTTGTCACTCCCCCCCTTCTCCAGTCTGTCACACTGTGACATAAATAGCAAAAGAGCTATTTCCTGTTATCTATGTCTCACAACAGTGAGGAGGAATCTGATTGGCTACTTGGTGCTGCGTATAATTGGTTACATTGCCATTCGTGTCTGAGGGGATTACGGGTCTCTCCAAAGTGTGTGGAGAAAAAAAAAAAAAAAGGTACGTGGCAGACATCTTCACTGCTTTTCACTTACGCAGCTTCAAACCAGTTGTATAGAGAGCCGAGTGAGACAGACAGGGAGAGGAAGAGAACAAATACTGTGACAAACAGCATACTGTAGCGCCAATAATAGCCTACTATTCATAAAGTAAACTATTTGTTGTTAAATATTACATCTGCTTCCTGAAATAACTGCCTGGGCAAGTGTATTTTTAAGTTACAATAGGAACAATCATTCACTTTAAAAGACCATCTTTTTATAGGATCAGTGTATCATTTAGTATGGTTTATTTAGCCTAATGCAATCAATGTAATTCAAGACTATTTACTGGATTGTATATGTCAGTGGTGGAAGAAGTATTCAGACATTTTACTCGAGTGAAAATAGCAATACTACAGTGTAAAAATAAAAAAGTAAAAGTTCTCATTCAAAATGCTACTTAAGTAAAAAGTGCAAACGTATTAGCTTCAAAGCATACTTAAAGTACCAAAAGTAAACATACTTACTATGCAGAATGGGCCTTTTCAGAAGCATATATATTATGTAAATGTTTATAATATTGATGCAGTCATGTGTACTTAAATTTAATGTTGCAGCTGGTAAAGGTGGGGCTAATTCTAAAGTATTTTACAGTATATACTGTATTAGGTTATTCCTATTTTTTAGCTATATTTTGTAATGTATATTTTCAAAGTAACTAAGTCTATCAAATAAATGTAGTATTATGGTAGTTTGCATATTTGTCTTCAAAATGTAGAGGAGTATATAAAATAGCATACAATTGACTAGTGTATGTATTATAATATAGCTCCTCCTGCATAGTATAATGCACTTCCATAAACTTTTTGTCATCCATGTACTAAAATACCACATAATGAGGGGATCACCGAAAAAAAAAAAAAAGACAATTATTTTGTTGTGGAATCTGTATTCATGGCAGGAAAGAAGAAGAAAAAATAAGTGAGAACGAGAGAAAATCTGAGGCGCAGGGGAGGGTGAAATGGATAGGGAGAGCAGAGGATTTGCTGCAAGTTTTGACTGGAAATCTGGAGATAAAGCTTTTTCGATTTTGGGATTTGGCCCTTTAGAGCCGTTGAGTTCGGCGCCGTGTAGGGGCCAGATTAAAAGGAGGGCCTGACTCAGAAGGCCGGCGTGCTCAAACATGTCTGTTGTTTGACTCGGCTCACCACTGTTGATCTCCAAAATCCAAGGAAAGCTTTCAGATCTGATGCTTTTGTCAGGAGCAAATGGTTCTGGGCTGATTAGCTTGTTCATACAAAGTCCACAAAGGGTCACGCATAATAATGAATGTTATGCAACACTAGTAAACCCAGCAACTAAGCTCTATTAGGCCATCTGTAACAAAATAGAGGAATATTTACATGGATATGAATGATATTTCAACTTTGATGAAAAGACAGCCCTGTCCTTTGAGGACACAGGAAGGACAGGTAAAACTACTTATTGTGACAGACTTGTCTGTCGTCGCCTTTTTACACAATTACTGCTCCATTTTCCAGCCGTTGCTAGGATACCCAAATCCAATAGTTTTTTCGAGGTCAACTCTCGCATGTCTCATCCAGAAACAAACGGGACGCAAGTAAATCAAAAATCTATCCCTAAATCCTCTATGACATCGTATCCCTGACTATCCGTTAATCCCCGGTTGTCACAGTCGAGGTAGATCAAAGTAAATAGCAGCCAATTGCCATGATAAAGTTTTGCCAGGAGCAGGCGTGTGAACAGAGAGGGTCCACCGGTGCTACTGTTGTCTGCCCTTCAACAGAGACAGCACGCCTTTTTTTTTTTTATAATCACAATTATTATGTTGGAAACTGACTTTTAAAAACATCTTAACATTCGAGGTGCTTTCATCCACAAAAATCTGCCCTGCAAACTGTTTTTTTTTACTTTTTTCACTACATTGTGGGTAAAGTAGGTGTTGAGGAAGAGAAGTGTGTAAAAAAAACAACTGATATCTCTGGTTCTGCTGCATCGATTTGTTCTGTTTTAAAAACGGAACCTTAAAAACCTTAAAACTTGCATATTAAGACCTTACACAACTATCCTGAATATAATATGCACATATGATAAGCTGATTGACCACTGCGAATGCTACTTTATGTGCTGTGGTTCTGGAAGTCTTCAGGTGTTATAATGTGAAACTGCCATGTACTTTTTCCATTTGTGAACATCTGGCTCCGGGCTGATTACAACAAAGTGCAGTACTAATGCTGCACATGCGTGCAGTGAAATGCTAATTGAGGATAATGACAGTTCTTATAATCCCTATCTTTCATGTAGATTCAGTATTTACCAGTCAGGGTGCATGTACTGTATCAACTCATCATTTAGATTAGTGACCCAGTAGTTCCCAAGATTTGGTGCCGGCTGCTTACATTATATTCTTTACTAAAGACATACAACTTACAAAAGCAGATTCAAGACATTTTTTCCCCTTTTCATAATTGTGCGAAGCTGAATAAAATGTCAGCAAGGCACAAGAAAAAAACCTCTCCTTTAGAGGATTATAAACAAGGGATAACAAAACCCTGGCGATTGCTAGGAATCATTTGCATATCTTCTATTGTCAGTGGTTATGGCTGTGCAAATCATCATATTGTTTGCATAACATTATAAACAGCAAGGACAACTTAAGAGAAACCTGCACTTTGTTATTTGTCCTCGGACAGAAGAAGTTTGTCACCGACTCTGACCCTTATAGGACTAATTTTGATCATGGAAGATTTTTGTAATGTAGTCTCTATTGCAGGTTTCTGTGGGAAACACCCATCAGCTAAATTATACAAATGTAAATGATTTTAGATTACTGCTGCACTTTAAATGTGCCATTAGTGACTTTGAGACTGGCTGCATATCAAAGCCACTACGATGATTGAGACTGAGGAAAAGGATCAGAATATTTTAAAAGCACAATTTAAAAAGGAATCTTTTGAAAATAAATGAAATATGTATGTGATTGTACCAAACATGTTACTCGTGGTTTTTATAATACGTTGTGTTATCTGCCTAAACTTATTGTTATTGCTGCCGAGCTTGGCCAGATCATCTTGTAAAAGAGATGTGTCATCTCAATGAGGCTTTCTTATTGGAATAAACAATAATAATTTGGAAAATACCCTTTTGATTGATTTTTGGAATCCATTTATGCACATAACGTGGACTGAATATTTCTTCCTCCATTATTTACATTGGATCATATTAGTAAGGATCCACTCACAGCCAATATTGCAGACTTGGACATGAACCGATCTGTTAATTTTCAACGTTGCCTGCAATGACTAGAGACATTAAATGAATCTCATTAAACAAAAACCCCAAATCTCTACTGTGTGAGGATCCTCAGCTGTACAATTGTGAGTGCCTAAAGAAAAGATTTAAATTTGTATTTTTCTATAAGGCGTGTTCGTGAACGCATACCTTCTCTGCAAAAAAATGGCTAGACACAGAAAATATTCTTTTCTTTGACCCCACATTAGCAATGGGGATGCATTTTTCCTCTCTTACAAGAAGCGTGTTGGATTTGAATGTATCGTCATGTCTCTGATGTGATCAGTCTCAAAGCCAATTTGCTTCACACAGGCCATCACACGAGTGCAAACAGGGATTTCCATGGCTAGTGCAAATGAAAGAAATAATCACCTTAAAATTCATAAAAAGAGACGTTTTCCCATCGGGACACTCTGAGGAGATGGACATGTGCAAGCATGGCCGTCACGCATGTGTGTGTGTGTGTGTGTGTGTGTGTGTGTGTGTGTGTGTGTGTGTGTGTGTGTGTGTGCGTGTGTATTGACCTCAGCCATGTCCATGGGATCCGGATGCCTTGGGAAATCTGCTTCAAATTGGACTACAAGCAGACCTGAGTGTGCTTAATGAGGTGTTGATCAGGAGTATAGGTCTGTAGGCATAATACGGGACGGCCAAATAGTTTACCAGCATGAGCGATATTGACATGCAGTATCATTCTTAGTTCAGTGTGGAGATGAGCAGTTCAGGTCCCTTGTAATGTGGGAAATGAGAGCAGTTGCATTGAACAAGCATTGCCAGCCATGCTTGTCTTGTTAATGTGATGCTGTGTTGAAGGCAAACCCCAAGAGACTGGATTCTTGTTAAGGAAGCCAAAAGGAATCCATGCACACATGGCACACATGGCACACAGGCCCCATTTACACCTGTCATTGTAAGTGTCTCATATCCGGATAAAATCCAGATGTGATTCAATACACTTAGTCTAAGTAAGGGGTCAAATCTGATTGCATCCATCTTGCTTTTCCTGTCCTCAGTGCAAATCCAGTCCAACTGGTGGTGGTAATGCATCTCAAGCTGGTAGCCAAAAATCACCTTAACAACAACAATGTGGTAAGAACGATCTAAACACACTTGCGCTGATGGACTGTGAGCGAAACAGAAGTTTGGCCTACAGATCACGCAATGGTTGCAGCGATCAAGGATCGGATACGTGCTACAAGAGCATGTTATGTGTTGTCTGTGACTATTGAGTGTAACACATACATTATTCGGGTATGCACAGGTATGAAAAGCATCCAAATTATTGCAGCAACATTCCTGTATTTTATTATTTGATTTCCATGGTTATAGTATTATATTATTTTGTTGTCAGGTAAGCTTATGTATAAGGAGTATAAAAGGCAGTAGAAGCTATTTAATGCACAAAATGAAGCAGGCACAACAAATACTAAAAACGTGTGGAATAAGCCACAATCACTTCCTGTATAAACGTAATACAGAAACAAATATTATACAGATACAGGTAGTAGATTTGAGTTATGGCCTAATTTCCGCCTTTTCCTTGGAGTTTAGTCTGATGTTTAAATTTGAAATCTTGAACGGCCAGCTGGCTAGTCGTCAGGCTTTGATTTCAGTGTTTCTTCAGCTGACATTATCACAGGAGCAGAACCATGTAAGTAGCTACAGTACTTCCTAACAGAGGGAGTTAATTACATGTGTTTATAATTTTTAATTGTCTGGCTTAATCCCCATTGGATTGAAATCCATGTCTTAGAATGCAATAACACTTTTTTTTCTAAAAATATTTCAAATAGCTATCTGATCCATCCAAGAAGCCATTAAGTGGCTACGTGTAAATGACTCAAATCAGCTTTGTGTGCATGTCATTGGCGGCCTCAGCTACATTTCACCTCTTTCAATTCAAAGAGCTGTATCCCAACTTCAGCATTGCTCTACGACGCACGGTGACCGATGTGCCTGTAGCGACTGGAGAGAGAGGTTTCTCACTCCTACAGCACATCGTAACGCATCTGAGGTCAACTGTGCTCCAGGAGCGTCTGTCAGCTCTGGCTCAGATTTCAGCATAATGTAATGACATCGCTGGACAAGGAGGATCTTATGAGAGCATTCTCAACATGCAAAAGGAGGGTGAAGTTCTAGACAGGACTACCTCAGATCGAATAAATGGTATGTATTTTAACACATTTTAGCAGAAATAAAGTAATAACAATATTTTCTAATAATAATCTTTCTACTTGTTTAACTCAATGTGTATATAGGAAGCAACCCAGTTATTCCTTTTCCAGTAATTGTAATTCCTCTCTTCTCAGCTTGGCTTGCTCCCCCTATATCCATCTCTCACTCTCCTTTTCACTCTCCAGGCCTAGTGAGCTGTCCATGGTGCTGAAAGAGCATTAACAGCAAGTCATTGTAAACTTCTAGTAGTTTCAGACACTTTTTCATTCCCAAGCAAAAATATGGCTTTGCTTTTGTTTTTATTTTGATTTGAAGGAATGGTTTAAGCTGTTGTATCAGCTGATATATAACACATCTATTCAATAGAAGAGAACAGAATAGTAAGCTGCCGAAAAGGGCGAGGCTCCTCATCAAAAGCAAAAATGTCAGTGTTTCAGTTTTTAATTAAGGGAGTCGTTTGGATTGTTTTTGTTTTGTGACAGAAACAATAGAAAGTGTACACAATGCTTTTAACTGGCAGTCGTTTCAGACACTTTTTATTCCCCACAACAAAAATTGGCATTGCTTTTGTTTAGTTTGAGGGAATTGTTTAAGCTGCTTTTATGTCAGTTGATACATAACGGAGTGCTTTTCAGTGAAGAAAAGGGGTTGCTGAGATGAGTAAGTGAGGCTTCCCCTCATTCTAAAGCAAAAATTTAATTGTTTCGGTTTTTAAGTAAATTAATAGTTTTAGTGATTCCAATACAGGATTGCTTGTATCCCAGGGTGCACTTCTGCATTTGCTGAAAAAATTGTAGAGTAGCTCAACTAATTTTAAAACAAATTGAAACTATGATTTGATTGGAAGAAAATATCCACATATCAACATTATGGGCCCTATCTTGCACCCGGTGCAGCACAGCACAGCGCAGCACAGTGTAAAACCCAAGGCAAGTGTCTTTGCTAGTTTAAGACCGACGCAGTTGTCAATTTCCCGTCCAGCGCCCGCGTCGTTTAAATAGCAAATGCACCTGCGCCCATCTGGTCTTACAGGGAGATGTGTTCAGGTGCATTCTTGGCGTTTTGCTATCTTGAGGCAGCGGAAAGTGATCGCGCCATTGACCAACAAAAACCTGGTCAATAACGCAGCATTTCCTTGTTATTTTAACAGCACATTCATAAAATCGTGGAGCATTTTAGCACACTTTAGACACACACACTATGCTTGTTACACACACACACACACACACACACACAGGGATGTGCAACAGCACAAAAACCTGCAAAAGATAAAAAATTTAAATTTTACAATGTGAAATAGTATTATGATATGATCGGCTCACACGCTTTCACTGATTGGTTTATTGCACATTACGCCTAAAACACACCTATGATTAATTAAGACATTAAGTACAACCCTTTTAAAAGTGGATTCGTACACGACCTAAACGCACCTGCCCCAGGCGCTTCACGCCGTGCTCTTAGATCGTTAAAATAGGGCCCCAAGTCACACCTGAAGTTGTGTAAGAGTGTGTGAAAACTAGTCAGATAGTGAGCACAGAACTTTAAACCGGTACCTAAAAGTACTAGATAAATAGTTGAAATAGTTAGCTAAATGTAACGTTAATGGATAAATGGTAAAATACTTGACTTTACTCAAAGTAATAGCATCGTAGTAGGCTTGTAGTAGTACGACTGTTGACCAAACCAACCTTATATATATATACATTTGGTCTATATGTTGGGAATCTATGAAGGAGTACGTCAGTTCATCTGACAGGGCTGTTGAGGTACCTCAGACCAAAAAGGTTAGTAACCACTGACTTAGGGCCCAACATAAACTCTTTAAACGAGCCCTCAGATGCTTAAAACCGCCATTGGTACAATACATGTAATATGGCAATCCCAAAGTCCTCAACTCAATCAGTCATCAATTAAAATAATCCACATATAATACAATAATCCTCTAATTCCATATCACGAAAAAACATCAATACAGCACATTCAACAAGCATAACAAACAAGAACACTCCCATTCATACAGTACGCCATTATATATAAAAACTACCCATTCAGAAGTGACAGAATTAAAAATCCCCCAGCTCTACATGGGCATTTTCACAGAAGTTTTTCAGAAACTTCAAGGCAATGTGTTTTTTAGGGAGTGTGATTACATTTTCTATTATCTAACCATGGATTCTGGCACACGCAGCTCATTGATCTGCTGTTTTGCTCTGACAAATAGTTTTTGTCTGGGCGAAGCAAAACATAAGAGAAAATGGCTGTTCAGTTTTGACCTATGAGTTAACTGGACTTCAGAGGCCCAAAAGGGCCAGCCCTGGCAGCACTGTCAGGCCACAGAGAAAAGCTCCTATCTCTGTCACATATCAATGGTTAGAGATACACGCCACCTTCTTCCTCTCCATTAAATGCCCCTTACGCTGTCCTTTACTCCATCTCTGTCACTTTCTTCTTTCTTCTTTCTCCCTTCCTCTTGTCCATTAAAGTCATTCTTTCTATCACTCTTCCTCTTTTTCTGTCCTTCTGGTTTCCCGGAGACAGCCATTTGCTGCAACCAAAGCCTCTTCACCCGCTCACAGGGTACAAAAAGAAAATGTTCTTGATTCTCAGCACAAAATTGCTCATTCACTCCCTTCACCCATTATTATCTCTTTTTTACCCTCTCCTGGACTTCACTTAGTATCTCACTTTTACCTGAAATCCAAACGGCAAAATTTAAGCATAACTGTTTGGACACCGATTATGAGAGGAAACCTGCCCCAGCCTCTGACATTCATCTACACGCCGCACATCATTATCAGCAAGAGTTCATGTGGGGCCAAAGAGGATTTCACTTCTTGTATCTCATCTGGCGACTTATGATGCTAAGGCACAGTTATCAGGCCGCACTGGTTAATTGTATTCGACAATTGCAAATAGTACAGCCATGTTCTAATAATTATGGTTGGCAAATTAGGAGATGGAAAGGATACAGGACAAAAAGGAGTTCTTTTTTTTTCTTCATTCCAATTCAATGTTGACCTGAGGGAAACAGTCACGCATTTGTAAATTTGCTAATTTTGTGTTAACGATGTGTACGTCCTGCTTCTCATATTGCACATACACACGGACAGGTTCACACACACATGCATTTGCATATGCAAAATAGCACCCATAAGTACACACCGGCACACAAATGCTTGATCCTAACAATAAGTTTGGCTGCAGCTCAACTACCCATTATGTGTGGACTGACCCTGGAGGCTGAAGCACCCTTTCTTTCTCTTTGGTGGTACCTGCCCCCACTCCCCCTCCCCTTCCTCCCCTGCCTGAGTTGAACTATGAAAAGGCAAGACTTCACAAGCAGAGAAAGAGTAACTTCAAAGGTTGGGAATGGTTTCCTTAGATCTTCACTCAGTGTGGTATCGCCATGACGCACGCGAGGCAATTGTCTGCGCGGTTAGAGCTCACAGACTCTGGCCCTTCTGCCTTTCATGTAGATTGGAAATACAATAACATGCATATGCCATACTGAATCACACCATTTTCACACATACCTGGTGGAATTATTTGTTGAAAACGTTATTGAGTATTATTTTGTTGTGGGACGAGTTTGGAGGTTTGCAATTGTTTCATGCAATTCAGCCATCTTTTGATTTCCCCTAGTTACATGGGAGCAGTAACATCATAGAAAATAAATAGTTCATATTATTAGTAAGGTTGAACGACTTTGCAAGTCAACCTTTTTTACCCATTGATGAAGGTTAAAGTGATGGTTTGGAGTAATTCACCCTAGGTTCCTTTGCACCATGACCTCGAGCCAAACACCCCCCCAGAAGCTTTTTTCACTTGGGTCGAACATTGGGAGAGTTAGCTAGAGTAGCGTTATCAGCTGAATAGCTTAGCGCAGGGGCTAATGGACCCAAGTTTGTATCTTGTAAATTACCCCACTAATAATGCCCGAAATGATACCAAACGTCTACAAGTAGTACAAATAGGTTATGCTCTCATAAAACGATGGATTGGAAACCAGAAGTTTATGAACACTTGCCTGCTCTCTTCTGCTCTCTGTTGCTGCTGCTACCTGCAGTTAGATGAGTGCTTAGGGCCGCCTACAAATTACTACACCGAAAAGAGTTACAACAATTTTTGTTGCATCTCTTTTCGGTGTTGTAATTTGTAGACGGCTTTAAGACAATAAAAAACTTTGTGTACTAACAAACTTTCCAATCCATCGTTTTATGAGAGCATAACCTATTTGACCTACTTGAAGCGTTGTATATTCGAGGCATTAATAGTAATCGAGATACAACGATGAGTCCGGTCAACGTCGCTATTAATGATAACATATGTTAATATTGCAAATTAACGAAATGTCAATACAGCCCCCGCGCCTAAGCTATTCAGCTGATAACACTACTCTACGCTAACGCTCCCAATGTTAGACCCAGGTGAAAAAAGCTTCTGGGGGGGTGTTTGGCTCGAGGTCATGGTGCAAAGGACCCTAAGGTGAATTACTCCGAACCATCACTTTAAGAAGAAATGTTTTTGTATAAAGGGTACTGTATAGTATATCAGTGCCATATGAAATAATCATGACACAGTGTGAAAACGGCTGCTTTGTTGGCTCTCCACTAAGCCCCGTTCACTGAGAGTTGAATCAGAGTTCATCATTTCACTTTACCAAACAAGCTTATTTTAGTTGTGTATTTTTGTGTTCTACAAAGTTATTATCTGTTAAATGGTTAGAACTATTGTAGCAATACACGTCTGTGTACCACATTCTTTGTTGTGTTTGTAGCGTCACTGCAGGTCTTGTGATTCAGTGATTAAGTGAAAACAGGTGTGCGGGATTGCATCCTCAAAAGTGATGAAGGAGTTGAAGTGGTTGAAGGAAGAAGGGAAACTAATGTAGTTGAAACTCAAGTGCATGCTTGTGCGTGTGTGTGTTCATACCAAACTTTATACGCAGTAGTTATGGACACACACGTTATTTAGTAATTGAAATAATAACTTGTTTTTTTATTTTATTATTTTATTTTAGTTTATTTTTTTAAAGCCTTTGTATCAGATTAATTGCATGTGGTTTTGTTAAGTTTAGCTTCAGTTTGATTACAACTTGTAAAGCCGTGGCTTTAAACCAAGCATGCACAGTTACAACCTTTAATTATTCTATTAACTTAGCCTAATTTTGTGTATTTACACCGTAAAAAGTAATGATCTAGCACAGTAATATGGTCCTTTTTTTAAATAAAGCCGACACTATGCCTGTGATAAACCCAATCATGACAATCATTCAGAGATGCGTCCAACAGAGCTTATAGGGCCATTGAGGCTCCATCCCACCCAGCCTACACATACTGTGCATCTCTGGTGCTGAGGATCAATCTGGGGTTTCACCCATTGGACACTTCTTGTAGACAAACACATATGGCAAAAACAGGCTGATGGATGTCTGTGCTCTGATGAGGCATTTGTTCCCTGCTTTGTCTCCTGACCAAAACAAAATTGTTTAAATAATGCCATCATTTTCTGCACAGATTGATGTGAGTGTTTGGATTTTGATAACATGATTGTTTAAACACTATCTCTGTAGGTTTTTGTGATGCTAAGCTAAGTTTGTTGAATGCTTTGCATCAAAGCAAACATGCCATGTTACTGCTCTGTGTCTCTATTTGACATTGTCTTATAATAAACACCCTTAAGCAGCCTTTACTGTATGTATCATTTTCCAAAAAGGTAGCCTTGGATTATGTCCACACACACACACACACACACACACACACACACACACACACACACACACACACACACACACACACACACACACACACACACACACACACACACACACACACACACACACACACACACCTTTGGGATATTTGAACCTTGGCACCGTGTTTTGCTGAAAGTGGCTGATTGTTCCTTGCACAGGGTCATGGAGGGAAATCACACAAGAAGCGGAATTACATTATAGCTTATTTGGAGGCCACAAGGTTTCTTGGGAGCCATCCATCAAATGTTTGAGGTGTTTTTGCAGCCCATAAAGAGGAGATTCTGCAAACACTGCATAGTCCCAGGTAAGTTACGCTGAGCTAATCAAATACAGAGCCCAAACGCTCACGTTTATGCCAATAGGCATGGCCCGGCAGGTCCGGGTGAAAGATCAGACCGGAAACCTGTGCCCTGTGATTGCGACTGCTGCTTAGGGATGTAGCAAAACACTTTGATACACATATTAATGTCTTAGATGACCCAGGCTATCAAAATGTTTTGCTTATTTTTAACTGGATACGACCTCTAAATGAGCTTCAGTAATTAAGTAACGGATTCAGCTGCCCCAGGTAAAGGCTTTTGTGCTGTAACAAGACAAAAGAAAATCCAAATAAGCTTGATTCATGACTCATGCAAACGTCTGTACATTGGCACTGCTTCCTTAACTGTTAATTTTGGTTCAAAATAATTCATCTATTTCTTAGGGGGCGATAAGCTGGTTTGCAAACGTAAAAAAAAAATTAAGTTAATTTTAGAGCTCAATCAATTGCTGACCAACCCAATTCTCCCATTCTGTCACATATTTTACCAAAACCTAATTAAAATACATCAATGACATTTTTCTTTATGACCATGACCATGCATCAATCCCAAATACACCGTCCTGCAGAAATTAGGCCTCCACAAATACACTATTTACTCTTGTTTGAATAATGTTCGATAAAAACTACAGTGGCCAGCTGTTTTGAGAATTTGAATTTGAGATGTAAAAATAAAAACATTTAAGTATTTATTTGTACAAGCTATTTAGAAAGCTTAACATCTTCAGTAGGGACCAATATGCTTGGGGCTCGGTGCTGCAGACAAGGTAGGGAAGTCAAAAAGTATTGAGAGATGTACCAACACTATTTGAAGTCTGGTGTCAGTTATATGACACAGACACCAGACTTAAAATAGTATTTCAATGAAGTTCAATAAGTGCCTTAGTTTGGCAGAAGGGAGCTCTCTCCTCTGAATATGTGACTTACACTGACAGACAGGTGGATATTGTTATTAACAACAGTGTGCGACTTTGTGTTATTGGAATAACATGCGAGATAACTCAAGCAGCAGCCTCCTCACAAGGCATTTTTCACATGCAGCTTTTTTATAAATCACACAAATGTCTTAGCATATGTTACACTACTGAATTTGCAAGGCTGATGTTCTTCACATCCATTTTCCTTTTTAAAAGTAATTAAGACTTATAGAGAGTCCTAACAGGGGAGCAAACGGTGTCTTGTGTACTGAGTTGCTTATTAATAATGGGGCATTGTCCTGGATTGCACTCTGCAACAGAGACGCAGGCTGAGCCGTATATACCACAGTCAGCCAGTCGTGAGTGTCCTAATGGTGCTGTGTGATACATGACATGAGAGTGGGCAGCAATTTACACTTTAGACTTTTTTATGCCTTTGGATGGTTTTACATCACGTCCGGGTGTGAGGCGCCAGTTAGCACATTTACAACTATTATCCCCTTCATCTCCATAAAAGTTTCAATTACAGGACAGAGATTGGATCAGGTAAATGGCCCGTGGTGGTGAAATACTGTACGCTCACATTCTGAGAAGAAAAAAAGAGACAGATAGGGCAAAGGAAAGGGAGAGGCGATTCACGTGCAATGAGGCTGCAATCACGACTGAAAGTTGGATTTTGTTGATTAGGAAAATCTCTACAGGCAATGATGTGCACATGCATGCACAAACATACCCGTTGTGTATATCCTGCGACACAAGTGTGTTTAAGCTGTTAATGAAAGTTGTGTAAATGATGTGGAACAGAAGTACTTATGATGCAAAAGAAATGTCTGATAGATTTGAAGCAATTAAGGATTGTGTGATATATCGCATGGTGTAAATAGGCTCAGGCAGATTCATATTCAGTAAGAAGCGTGAATCGGTATTGGCAGGAAGAGATAAAAATAGTGGTTTATTTATTTTTATTACTGAGTCATTTAAAGTGTGATTTTCATTTTGCATCAAGAGATGAAACTATGGCAAGGGAAAGACTGTCACATGTGGATTATGCATCTTTCTGCTCCGTTAAAAAGCGTCAACAGCAAAAAGAAATGCCACATTCATTTGAACACAATCACACAGATCCATGCACACTGTATGCATATCTATAGATTAGACTTTGTCTTGACCGATTTCCCATTGCATGGAAAAGGGATATCTGGAGGAAGTAAAGAAGTTAGCGAACAATAAAACTCAATAGCTTTGACAAATAGCGCTGTTGTAGTACAGCCATGCATGGCCAGCATAAAGCCCAGGGATAGGACTTTAAATTTTAAAAGGTGCTCTAAGCGATGTTGGGTGATGTCACTTCTTGTTGACGTTTGAAGCATTGTCAAACAAAACGGAGGCTAGCTCGCCCCTTCCTCCTACTCATCCCGTCCCCTCTCCTAACCCGCAAACCCCCACCCCCAAAATCCTTCTTGTCGGTTATTGGCTGGAACGCTGGAACACTGTTTATTATGTTGTGTGGTGCAGGTTGGCGCAGTTTGTTTTTGTTGCCGTTTGTGGATCCTGGGCTGTCTACAGAGACCGCGTTTTTTTACAGTGTGTTCAGGGGACAGGCAGCTCACAGATAGTGAGAAGATGTTTGCTGTATGTGACAAAAAATTTTGTAGCCTAAAAAACCGTTTCACATCGCTTAGAGCATCTTTAACAAAGGGAAAGATATTGTAGGCTCATGGGAAGCTTTTAAGTGGAGCTGACACAATATGGCTGAAAATGTGTGTAGGCTGTATGGCATCCCAACAAGGAAGTCTCCCTTACTTTCACCTTTTGCAGGACAGCGCCAGTGTAGGAGTAGTTAACCCTCAGAAACCGACCAGATCTTACACGATCCGACACGGCACCTCCGATAAATATTTATATTATTTAATGAAAGTTTAATCGATTTTCTTACCGTTTTTTTCAGCGGAAAGCTAACGAGTTAGCCATCACGGCCCTGTCTTTGGTGTCTTTGTAGCCTTTACAGAAGGTTTTATATCCAGCCTGGAAGTTGTGCCTCTTTACGGAGTTATTCAGCAATAAATCCACACTCTTACATCCAAGATTTATCCACTTGATGTCCGTAATTTATCTCGTTTTCGGTCAGTTTCGGCGCTAGCTGCTAGCCGACTTCAACAGCTAATAGCCAATAAGCTACTGATCACAGTGATGTCTGTTTTATCTTCGTAGCCTTTACAGAAGGCTTTCTATCCAGCCTGGAGCTCGTGCGTCTTTACGGAGTTGTTCAGCAATAAATCCAAACGCTTACATCCAAGATTTATCCACTCGATGTCCATAATTTATCACTTTTTCGGTCATTTGTTCAGCTACATCTGTGTAGCTGCCGTCCAGTATAAATCTCCCATGATGCTTTGCAAGTGTGTTTACGTTTTTCAACAAATGAGAATCCAGGTCCGTCACAGTGGAAAGGTGGGTTCACTGACCGATGGAAATCCGAAAACCGAGCGGATAACAAACAGTAAAGTGAAAAAGAGAGATAATGGCATCACTGTTTAGATATTTGGGATACATTTGGGCCTTTTTTGAAGAAATGTAAATAGTTTGTCAGTTATATGAGTTATAACGTTTATTATGTTTATTTTTGCACTGGATGACTCCAAATATATAGGAGAACTGTTTTAGACAACACAAATTTGTACCATTTCTCTGTTTGTGATATCAATACATTTGAACATTATTATTTTGATTATTGGCAAAAGCGTCTGGACTTTTTTGAAAAATGTATATATTTTGTCAACTTTATAAGTTATAATGTTTATTTCTTCACGGTTTGACACCCAAGACATATGGGAACTGATTTAGACAGGAGATTGGCTTAGCTTTTATTGTTCTGTGTGTGATATCAATAAATATCTGTGAGATTCATTTGCCGTTTTATTTATTTATTTGTTTTAAGGTCATAGAACCTTTTTTACATTCAATTGACCTCACTACAGCACAAATATTCTAAAAGCCCAGTTTTTCCTGAAAAAAATGATGTACATTGATTGACTGTGGACAACAGGGTTGATGTTTTACAAGCTTTTTTAGAAAATAAAACCAGACGGAAAAGGAATTGTAAAAATGGCCTTAGGTTCCTGAGAGAAAGTAAACAAGCAAATGATGCTGACAATTCCATAGTCATCCAGTTAAAATGTTGTAAACACCAGTATGTACTTAACTTATCTAATGGTGCTTGCAGGATCAAAGGTCCAACTGTTGCCCACTACAAACAGAATTTATTAGAAACACTTAAAATAAGAATATGAATCATTCATGAAATAGAGCAGAAATGCATTACCTTTTCAAAACAGCCACAGAATCAGCCAATTGTCCACACCTAAGGTGACTCCCATTCAAAAATATACTCAATATCAAATAACTAACCCAACTTTTGAAAAATATGTCATCACAATCTTATTATTTTCACCATAACCTACGAAGAAGCTTCCCCTCTCCAACTGAAATCTTCGACCAGGTATTAGGTCCAAAAAATAAAGAAGACCCGGGGAGAGGGGTAATATTCATAGACTATTATATTAATTTTCCAGATTGAAGTTGGTAATTATGAAAAGGATAAGGACAAAGATATTCTGAGATTAAAGTGGTACATTTATTAGAAGGTTTTTTTCTCAAAAATAGGTCTAAAAAATGTATAACTTCATAATCCTAGAGAATATTACATTTGTAAATGTCCATCTTTTATTCCAGAAAATACAATATTTGTTATCATAAATTACCAATTTTAATCTTGGAAATTCTGAGTCTTTTCCCGGAATATTAGCCCACTCCCTGGGCTCTGTATTTATTTTTATTTTTTTTTACCTACAATGGCCCTTATACGCCGCCATATAAATCACATCATCTCTTCAAGTCTTACATCCCCAATTCTGCATTTCTGTGAAAAAATACATCACACTGAGCAAGATTGTTTGTCATGGAGTCTCTAAAGTCTGTGGAGTATAATGAATAAAAACATCCCTCAGATCAAGACTTAAATGTTATGTGCTGCAATTTGGTTAAATTACAAGTGCTCAGGCCAACAACGATTCCACTTTTTTTTTGAGTTTTGTCTTTCAGACAGCATCTCTCACACACACACACACACACACACACACATTATTCAGGACCAATAATGTACAGTACAGTACTTATTTTATGTGTTTCAGATATGTCCTTATAGAGGTTACACTGGCTGTGTAATGCTCATACATATAAGATCATCAGCTCTAGTTTGTTGTTTATACATTCATTTTGGTAAAGCATTTGGAGATAAATGGTTAATATTCTCAATTTTGACTGAAAGTTTCAGATTAGCAGTTGAGAGAATCAAAGTTTTTCTATAGATATTTGCAGAACCGCAGCAGGGATGATAACATTCCCGTCCTTCACTTGAGAATATTTATATGAGGGTCAGAAGGTTAAAATAGCAATGTACCCAATAACACAAATATCGTCTATGCAGCTTCTCTCCATTAGAATTTCCATTTTACCTTCACACATGCACTCCAGTGCTTAAAGCAGGTATGACAAATCTCTTTATCCCTGCTGCTGTCTTTACAAACATAATCTCTAATTCAAGGAGGAAGTCATTCATAATACTGGCCAAGGTTATTCAAATGAGCGCATCAGTGAAGAATGTTCCTCTTGTTTCAGGGCACTAAAAGCATAGTACTATACGTGGATATTTCAGCTTATGCACTAATGTGAAGTTTAAGTCTGATCACATCCTTCATCACTGCAGGCACACATCGCATTGTATTATCTCTTACATAGTAACATTTCCTTTTTTTGAGACATATGCAAAGTTGTTGCACACACGTCTCACAAATCTAGGGTTACCACCTAGACACAACCAGATTAGTTCTCCTAGGAGAATCATTGTTTCGGCTTGTATTCTTTCAGAACTCCTTCATAGACCAGAGCCTCAACCACCAAATCTAACATAAAAACTATTTACTATAAATGTATTCATGGGTCTTTATTGAATAAGAGTAACTGGTTTCATGCACACTTTGCAAAAGTTAGAAGCCCAGTGGGTCTTGTATCCTGCAGCTGCACCCCTGTAAAATTATCTAGGACACCAACTGCCCTCTAGCATCCTTGATGACAGTCATCCTTCTCTATCATTTAATATCACTGTAACCTGATTTTGCCATGGAGATAAATCATTCATTATTCACTTCCGTGCTTTAATAAACACTGCCATACTGTACGCATCCTCTTAACCTCCGCCAAGTCATCAGGGTTTTACTGAATAAGTATGAATAGATAAAGGAATCATGATCATCGGGTACACACTCAATCTCACGAGGATAGCTAAAAGCCACACAGTCCAGTGTTTCCAATAATCACCAGCAAACTCTGGCACTCATCTGTGGCCTGTTAAGCAAGGCAGCTCTCAGCTCAGTGTGTCTATTCACCAAGTGCACATGTCTTTACTTGACACTGACCCTGGTAGTGTGACTTTTGACTTCTGTAATCTAAGGCAAACACCCTCCCCCTTCTAACTCCCTGAGGCGATGTGGAGACACTGGTTGTGCAGTCCCAGCTTTGCTGTCCGTCAGCGTGTAGCAGGTCCCGAGATCCTCAGTCAGCGAGACAAGGATCTAGACTGTAATGAGCAGACAGTGGCCCTGCGTTAACACTGAAGCTAATGGATTTCTACAGTTCAGGGGGCACGGCGGCGTCCCAGTGGTCTTAACTCAAACAGGGATCAGCAACAGGAGAGGGAGTGGTGTATGACGAAAGGGAGCAGATGAGGCTAATCAGGGAGATAGAAAAGACAGTGGTGTGGTGGAGCGGTCGGATGGTGGGAAAGTAGGAAGTTGGTCTGACTGGGAAGTTTTCATCTTTTTTAGTGAGACAAAAGGGTAGAAATAATGAGTTAAACCTCAATATGCAGAGCTAACTAAACTGTGCATATTCTTTCATACAGTTACATACAATTATGCCCATCATATCTCATGGGGTCACCAGATTCTAAATCAGTTGAACGCTTATGGGATATTTTGGCAGGACGTGTCAAAGTTACAGTCTCCACTAGAGCTGTTTTTTCATCTCATTTGTCACCCAGTTTGTACATCAAATATTCTTGCACCATGCAACTGGTAATTGTATTTTTCACTTCTAGCTTCAATAATCAGACCAGCATAAACTCGCCATAGAAAATGGTACATGGTGTACTATTGTCCCAACTGACATATTGCCCCAACTGAAATTAACCTATTTCTAGTTTGCCTTATTAACACTCATCCTCAACAAGAAGTGTTCACTTGCTACACAACCTGCCACGTTTGCTGCTTCACGTGCAATGTGCACCCAATTAAATTGGTTTCCTCACCTCCTACAACCATGTAATATGCAGGCTCTACTTTCCCAGAAAGAGTGCTGAAACAATTCTCCTGCAAATACGAACAGTCTTTTAGTCAAATTGTAGTTTTAAACAAAGGTGTTAATAATGTTTTCTCCATTAAATACAACACTGAATATTGAGTATCATTGTCTTAGGTCTGCCAAGAGGACTGCCACCGCTGTCTCTTCCCCTGACTGTCGCTATGTGCTTATAGTCTCTATGTGTGCCCATTAATACCTAATTTACATCTCTCTTTCTTTTATTTTTAAGACTAAAGGCGAGCAAATCCTGAGAGTAATTCAGCCAATAATATTGTCGCTGCCGGGTCGATCACAGGCGAAAAAGACAAGTTAAATCACAAGTCTTATTACTGTGTTCTCAAGTCTGAGGAGCTAACAGCGGGAGAGTTGAGAGGGAACTCCTCACTGATAAGTCTGTGTCTGACTCATCCAAGTGGAACAATTTGCTTCCTGTATGCTATATTTACTCCCACAATCATGCGCTAAGCTAAAAAACGTATCTGAAACACAGACCTAAATGAGGTAGATGGAGCAGGGAGTGGGATGGGGAAAGCTGCTGCAATCGCGCCCATTCAGTCGCTGATAAAATTATTCAGCATGAATTGTTGATCTCTTGGATAATTGCACGTTTCCATGGTTACAGTCCCAATGAATATGGCCTGCTCTCAGAGTGGAGACGGGAGAGACGGGAGACGACGGTGGTGAGATTAAAACAGACGAGAACATGGGGAACTTGCACAGCTGGCTCAGTGACGGATGCTATCGTGAGGCTGCTGCTCCAGAATAGAAGCATTAGCAACTCTACAGAAGTGCTACTGTGAGTCTGAACCTTATTTCCGCTTTCCACACTGCGATGTGCTCCACATGCTCGTATGATGGCTACCCCCGCAAAACATGCTATACTGTAAAAAAAAAAAAAAAAAAAAACATGTGTGGGGACGACTTCAGTACAGAACGTACAGTATGATATAGAGGGTACAAGCAGATGGAAGTGGGGCTCATGTCAATATATAAAAGAGTTTACCTTGATGACATGCTGATTCTTCTGCTCTTTATGTCTTCTTTTACCATTCTCCACCTGTAATATTTCAAACTCAACTGCTGACTAAAAGCACTGAAAATGTCAGTAGCTTGCTGTGCACAAAGCTATAGTGAACAAACAAAAAGCAGTCAGCCTTAACTTCAGTGACAAATGCCGCATATTTTCTGTATCTGCTTCACAATAAAAGCCTCCGTGATCTGCCAATGAAAGGGTTTTAACATGAACCAAGATCAGAAAGAAGGGGTTGCTTTGAACACAGAAAATGCAGTCCCAGTACAGCCATGGGAGAGCATTTAGTCTTAGATTGGTTAACAAAAATCTTTTAAAAGTATCCCAAAGATAGACCTGACTCTTGCTTCAAAGTATGCAAAGTCAAAGTATAAACAACACTGAACTTCATATATTTTGCCAGGTGTAAATTATGACAATTTGTACTGAATATGTATCACAGTAGACATTTAGTGGCAGACACCTTAGAACACTGCTGTCAATTTGAAATGTGAAACCGTGTTGGTATCTACTAAATTGTAGGATTTGTTTTTCTTCCTGTAATCGTTGTTTTAAATATCTTCTTTTTACCACCTGCCTCTGAGGATTCAGCACCTAGATAAGCACATTGAAACAGAACATCTTCATTCATAATCATTGCATTATAGGCCAATGGTGTCAATTTTCTTCTTCTACTGACAATGTACAGCCAGTGTTGCCAACCTGGCAACTTTCTCGCTAGATTTAGGGACTTTTAGGACCCTCTTAGCACCATTAATTCTAAAAAGTGACTAGTGACAAATTTAGAGACTTCAGACCATGAGGGAAAAAGCGAAATATTATCATATTGTAATTGATTTCCATGCATGCTACTCAGAGTAATCACAGTCCACGGTTCTTCTACCAACAGCATGGGATCTCTCTCTCCCTCTTCTCTTGCGCCGTGCAGCCGGCACAGACACTAAGCTTGCAAATGAGCGTATGACATCATCAAGCGACTTTTGCAGCTTGTTCTAGCTACGTTCATTGGAAAAGAGTTGGCAACACTGTGTACAGCAGACTACGGCATAGGGATCCTTTTTTCAAGTCAAAAAAACATTATTTTTGGCTGCAAGCTGTACTTTATAATCATGAACTTTCACCTTGGCAGCAATGCAAAGTAGACGTGGGCAGAATGGAGGTACACTTACATTTCTGTACAACACAATGCCTCCTACATGCCATGTAAGTTAGTTAAGGTTTGTTTGCTTCTGCTGAGACATGAGTCATTAATTCGCAATGGGCAATTAGCATTTTGCTGCATCATGTCATTCAACATGATAAATACAGCCAACAAGTTGGCAAAATGCTGATCTATCATCATGATCTACTCTCCTTGTTTATTGTGTACTTTTTTGGATTGATATATTATTTATATGTAACCATTATAACCCACATTGATTTCCCCAGATTTGTCCTACAATCACCTTACACAGGACTTAAATTCAACTGTAGAAATAAATTGACATTTCTTAATTTTGTTTGTTTGTTGGCTGTTTATCTGAGTTAAATGCATTACAGTGCTGGATTTATCCATTTTCCACCCATGTTTAGTCACAAAAGGGAGTCCAAGACAGAAATCAGCGCCAACACATCAGACTCAAAACATTTGAAATGTTGTTAAAAGGACAGAATGGAACATGGTTTATTAAACAGAAACAGAATGGTACAGAATGGAAAGAGCAGCAAGATCACTCTCTGAAACGGCTAGTTAGATCCAAATGCATCAATAGATCCTCCTCTTGACTGAGGTGGTAAATTAAGGGGCAGGGCCCATTTTCCTCAGTGGGAGCCTTAACAGGAATTCTCTCATGCGTAGAACTGAGCAGCCTGATGGATTTTCAGCCTCATACTGTCAAAGCATTGGAGAGGGGAGGGGAGGCTGAGGAGGTGGTCCCTTTTTGTTTTATGCAATGCAAATTAAAACAGACAGGACATATGCACTGGAAAACTGCCCTTCTGTCAGAGTAAAAGGTAGGTGTTTGTGAATGCATGAGTGTTATTGGACGTTTCCAGGTGAGTTAAAGGTGCAGTAGGTAAGACTTATAAAACTAACTTCCTGTCATATTTGCTGAAACTGACCCTATGTTCGAGTAGAACTACATGAAACTGGTAATTAAAAAAAATAAAACGGTTCCTCTGGCACCACCTACAGCCTGTGGCGCAATATGCAAAAATCCACCGCTCCCTGTTCAGATGCTCCAATCAGGGCCAGGCGGGTGTCTAATTGCATGTCAATCACTGCTCATGCACACGCATTCATTCTCTCTTGTGGCGGGAGGGGCTTTAGCAGAAACGGGGGAGGGACTGAGAAGTTGTCAATGTTCAAATTTTTTGGCTAAGTCCTGGATCTTTGCAATCCTACCTACAGCACCTTTAAGGTGAAATGGTTCACAAGGTAAAGGCAAAGGTTTTCACTGCAGAGGTACGCAAATCAGATAATTACCAATTCCATTAATTGATTTTGGAGTAGGAGAGGGAGGAACAACATATCTGAAGCCAGTTTTTCTAACCTATAGAGTAGCAATGACCATAATGCAATTTAGTCAGGACCCCACATAATAAACATCCTGTTTGCATGGGCCAATATCCATCCTAACAGTCTACAAAAGTTACTCCCAGGGGTTTTAAGTCATTTTATAATGCTCCATGAATCTAATAATGAGGGGAAGAAAAATCTCATAAAATCTGATTGGGTTTCTCTTATGAGTTCCATTGGCGGTGAATTTATCCAACAGCTGGGACCCGTTGAATATAACCTGCAAGGACTCATTTGTGTTGAATATCAATTCAATGCTCAAATGCATTTCTGAAAGTAGGGGCAATTAACAGGCTAATTATCAGGACCGTGGAGAACATTCTAATCAGGAGAAAAAGCTCAAGTGAAATAGTGTTGTCAACAGTGGCTGAGAGAGAGAGAGGAAAATGTCTTTGACTGTTGCAACCAGGACTTGACTTTTGTTGGGAACTTGTGAAAAGTGATTAAAGGTCCCATGACATGGTGCTCTTTGGATGCTTTTATATCTGAAGTCTCTTTCCCAAAATTCAGCCTTGGTGCAGAATTACAGCCACTAGAGCCAGTCCCACAATGAGCTTTCCTTAGTATGTGCCATTTCTGTGTCTGTAGCTATTGAGGAGGAGAGAGGGGGGGAGCAAGGTGGAGGGTGGGGTTGTGGCCTTGACCAAATGCCACTTTGCTCATTTGAAAGCCATGATGTCTCTCTTTCTCTCTCATAGGTTTCTCTCTCATAGGCAAAGCAGAGAAAGGGGAGGTAACCTTGCTCCTTATGAGCTAATAAGGAGCAAGATTCCAGATCGGCCCATCTGAGCTTTCATTTTCTCAAAAGCAGAGCAGGATACCCAGGGCTCGGTTTACACCTATCGCCATTTCTAGCCACTGGGGGACCATAGGCAGGCTGGGGGAACTCATATTAATGTTAAAAAGCCTCATAAAGTGACATTTTAATGCCATGGGACCTTTAAGTTAGTTCAGAAATGCTATGGTTTGGTATGATAAATGGTATGGTTAAATATGTTGGTCATATTTACCTTCCAAAACTATATACATTTTACATAATAACCCTGTCTCAACAACAACAAAACCACATTCTCAATTATGTTACGAGGGAAATGTAATCTCAAGCGACTGGCTTGGCACACATTGTGAAACGGTAGCTGTTTAAAAACCCGGTTGATGTTGTGAACTACTTGGTTAGGTTGAGAAAAAGATAATGTTTGGATTAAAATAATTAGGGCCTATATGTTTAAGTAATTTAAGTTACATACATTTAAGTTTCGTACATTTAAGTATGTGACGCAGGTTTATTACGTTACGTAAACAAGTCAATGTTGACTTTTGGTTTCATAGGGACATGACCAGCGTCCTCCTGCGTGGAAGTCCTGTTTGTTTGACCCATCCCTCCTCACATCCAGTTGACTGTAGTGCTAGTGGCGCTAGATGAAAAGTATTTTCAAAGTTTTTCAAAAAAATTTAATCTGGATCAAATTGATGCAGATTTGGAAATCACATGTTTTGCTATCCAGGATCACCTGATCCATCTTACTTTTATGCCAGTTTTTTTAAAGGAACATTGGATTGGATCACTGTGATCCAAATACCAAATTTCAGGATTACCAAATCCTGTTTACAAGAGGCTTAAATGGAACCAACAGTGTAGCCTACTGGCTTAGCAAAGAACAACAAGTAGGCAAAATACCAGTGGCCACAAATAGCCATTGTTTGTTTTAATTTAAAGAAACAGAAAAACTGTAATAAACAGAAACACTTAACATTCTTTATTTCGTTATAATGTTTTTTGTTTTTTTGTTTACCATATCTCATTAATTCAAATATGCTTCAAATATGAATAAATGTATACATCATCAGTAAACACTGATTTTGTGATCATTCACTTAAAAAAAAATACACTCTCTGATTTTATTTGGTTCGAAAAATCACAACTGAATCCAGCCTTCTGATGGGATCAGGGATTTAGGGAGATGAGTTTCAAAGTTCTGAAAAACCCAAAGGGCAGGTTTGATCCAGATCAAATGTAAAATCGGATTACATGGTCTGATCTTAGTTCGGAATCCCTCTTTTGCTTTTGAAAAACCCATTATCAAAGATTTGATCTGAAATCCCACTGGATTACTTTTGAAAAACTGGACCCTGGGGACCGTAAATGTCCGTGTCCAATCAAATCTATTGTGGATGTGATATTTGTTGCCAGAACAGAGTTACTGACATTAGTAGCATCCCTAGAGTCCCATACCTAGTGTGGGAAAATCTTGTACAATGGTTAAGGTTGAAAGAAAAGGTGCTTTATTTTCTCCTGAAAAGCTGACAATACAAGAATTTTCACCTGCACTGGCAATATGTCGGCCCACATTGATGAAGCCGGATCCTTAGCACATTTGCTATCTTTTGCACATTATTTATTTTCTGTTGGAATGAATGGGGAGTAGGTTTTAGTGAATAGCAGAGGATTGTATATACTGTGCATGTTTGTCAGTTGCTGCTCCTTGCTTTATTCCCCTCAAAAGTTTTAATCATTTTGAGTCAAATGTTAGGTAACTGAAGTACTCCTCAGCTCCACTTTACAACAGAAATAAAGAAATATAAGGCTGGTTTACACTAAGACACTTTTTCTTAAAAGTTTTCTGTTACTTTTCCAATATTCAATGACGTGGATCTCTGCATGTAGTTTCCTGGAGCAAATGTAACAGCACCCACCATCTCTCATTATCTGTGTGGATTTCTTTTGATCTCGTGCCAAATGATACTGGGCCAAGGTGAAAAGTTTAGTTTGGGGTGCAGAATGCATCTATTAAGGCTTTAATGAAAACACTTCACCATTTCTGGCACAGCAGCAGGGAAATATACAATGTAAATATACTGGACCTAAAGGAAAGATGGAAATGTTTCCTTCCCAGCAGGTTTAGTTTTAGTCTGAGGCTATCGAATATATACTGTAGAAGCTTTATGTAAATTTGTCTCATGAGGACTAACAATGAATTACATATATAAACCCCATAACGGTACATTTATGTGTTTATACTTCTCATCTGCAGAATAGCTGTATAGGTATAGTTATTTGAGGAGGAATTTACCAGGCTGCTGGCAGTAACCCATTGCATTCACCTCTACATTTAGTTAAGCCTGATGGACTTGTCTCTGCTATGTCCGTAATTCTCCTTCTCTCATTAAAATAGCAGATACAAGCCCTGGATAAATAGTTAAACATGTGCATGGGTTATTGCAGTGTACTCTTTGTTCATTTTGCTTTCAGACATGAGTAGCCAGCTATCAGATGTCAACATCCATCTCTTCATTATGTCATTATAAACACTGAGAGTCGCTCCCTGCAGTTGCCTTGGATTACATTCTCAGTCCAAACTGTAATGCACTGCATTTACTGGGTACTAGAAGAACCAAGATACATAATTCAGGCCTTTTTGCTTCTCCTTTGTTTAAAGTGACCATAAGGAATCCTGTATACTTTGATTACAAGGTTATCTAACTAAAATCAAAAGAGTCTGTCTGTCCTTTCTGAATGAACGCTCTTATTTGCCGAAATAACCTATTCCGAAATAGCTAGCCGTTAGCAAATGACGCATGTACTCTAGCATTGCTAGGGGACACAACTATGTCACGGCAGGTGTATTGCTCAGGAGGCAAGGAAGCGCAGTGGTTCTTGAGAAATCTGCAAGCAGCAAAACCAGAGGCCAAGCAATTGGCCTGTTCTGAACAGGCACATTCTGAACGGGCACTTCATTGGGTAACCCAAATCACAGAAATATGACAATCATTACCTGTCTTGGTTCAGGAAAGGCCTTTGGTGCCAGACACAAATGGCAGTTAAATGTTGTTGCTGTGTTTTTGTTAAACTACTATTTGTATTGCTTAATCACTGCTTTCAGCACCACCAACAAAATCCCATTCGCTTCCATCGAATTTGGGTGAAAGCAGAAATCTCTGAGATCTCAAAACCTAGAAATAAAAATAAAACAAGAGTCTAGATGGTTAGACACCACTATGAGTAGTAGTGCACTTTATTTAATTTCATTTCTTTAGTATTACTCAAATTGCACCTGTATAGTACTGTATATAAGGAGGCAGCATATTCACACAAGACACACATTTACTGTGTTCACAACAACTATGATCTGGCATACCTTACATTTGGCTTGAAAATATGGGCAGGTTTAGAGATAATTATTTAGCATACTTGTGTATTTGTGTTTTGCTGTGAATGTGAATGTCAGCTATTATGCCAAAATGAAGTTTAAGCTCTCTGCCAACATCCCCTTCCTTCTTTTTTTGCATTTTCTTTTTAAAACTCTTGTCAAAAGAATGAAGTTTGATCTCTGTGGCCATTTTACCTCCAAATAATTCTATATTTAGCATCGGGCCTTTCATTATACATCAATATCTAAGCACTAACCAGCTGTAGCAGTATTTTTTTGGTTTCTCATCTGGCAGATTCAGGCTTCATCTCCCTAAAATGTATGCAGATAATTAAGCACTGGGGACACAATTAAACAGACAGGTATGAGTGCCTTTGAGTTAATTGACTGATTTAAAGAGGGTAAGTGCACAGAATGATGTTATCTGCTTGGTTAGTCATTCTCGGGAGCTGGATGTCCACATGGGGAACATTATTTATCTTTTGATGTCACATACATTGACCTGTAGAAGTAAATAAAAGTTATAAATGTCCAGCAATCAGACAGCAAACAGCATACTGACACATAAGAATTATGCCCTTTTGCTGAAGCGTGGATATTAACAATGCAAATTTTCCAGTATGGTACTTCAGAGCTAAAGTGTATCTATTTACAATGCAAATTCATGCTATGAATTATAAAAAAGGGCGTGTTACATCAGTGCACAATTAATCAAATCTACTGTATGTCTGATTAAACATATGTTTGAGGCTTCAGCTTACATCACATTATCTCAAACAATACAATTTACAGTTTGTCTGCATTTTGTGTGTTGTACACGTTTAAGTTATGGTTTGCAATGCACACTCACGTTTATATTACTTACTAATGTGCTCCTCATTCTGCAACTCAGGACTTATTCTGTAAAAGGTTGTTTTTTTTTCAAAATTTGTAAAGATGGTATTTGTTATAGCACAGAGCATCGCTCCCCAGGTAGGCACCGAATCATTATTTACTGCATGTCACTGATTACTCTGTAATGTTTACATGGACAGAGTCCTGATTGTTTTTTTCCTTCTGTATATTGAATCACATGTGGCATTTTAGTGATAAAGGACCTTCCCACGGTGGGATCGATGAAGTAATACTGCTACTACTAATACATTTTAGATGCTTGTCTGTCCTCGTGTTACTGCTGCACACCAGCAATGGTTGGAAATGGAGCGTAGTCTAGTCTAGTCGAGACTTGGGTATGACAGAATTTCTTCCCCAAAAATCTCTGACAGCGTAGAGACAAGAAAAAACAAGATGTAGTGATATGTTGAGTCAATAATACACATGATGCAAAGCCACTACACAGCTGCTGATGAACAGTTATATTATATTAATCATGATGGAGTTAGTGAATGTTCTTGATGTTTATAGTGGAGAAATACCATTGTTTTTTACTATGACGTCAAAGGTCGAATAGCGATTGCATTATTTTTCAATCTCACCTGAGTTCCGTGTTTTCTCTTAATGCTCGGTAATATTGATTGTGAATTTTTAATAAGCCCAGATAAGATCAGTGTAAACAAACACAGTTTTCCTCAATGAGAATACAATTACGGGGGCTATCATGGGGCCTTATTTGCTGTGTTTGTTTGTATCAAATCTCCAAGTCATTAAAAGACTACGGGAGAAGGGAAAGATGTACTTTGTTTGACTAAAGTCACTATCAAGCCTGAATATGAATAAGTATTTTTGTATCCAGATCAGCATGCCACTTGGACGCCCCCATTGCTGTCTCATCAGCATTCACATAAAGTGAGTCGGACACATTCTGGTATAGAAAACTGACCCAGATCTGAGATGTGCAGTGAAATACAGGAATTTGTAGGGTTTCCAAAACATCACTTTCTCCATATCTCTATTTGTTTCTATAGATATGAAAGCATTAGCCAGGTGGCCTACATTTTCAAAAATGTCACAATAATGATAATAATAATGTTCAAACAATTCTTTTTAAAGTCTTTCTGTTGCTAGATTGATCTTTCAGGTCTGGCCACTGCTTTCAATTACAGTTTCTGCACACCTCCCAGCTTGAGCATTGATTTAAGTAGCACAAACTAGGCTGACACACCATAATGCTGGCTACCCCACTGTGAAACCCTCCCCGTTTTCCATTTGTGGCTAAAAGCAGCAGACACATGCTTGCCTAGTAATTGATTATATGGCTACTTATTAACACACTTGTGCAATAACACATATGGCTTCCCAGAAGTGCGACTACTAATCAATCAAGCGTTTATCCTGCAGCTTCCAATCCCGGACTGAACTAGTTTTACAAACACAGACTTCTTTGGAGTTTAATTAACTTGGAAGAATTCCTTATGAGCTTTGAAGAGTTCATGATTTTAGTTAGCCGGTTTCACATTTAATATATTCTTGAAGATGAAGAGAGCCTTGGATCTTCGCTGCATTATTTAACTTTCTTATTTTTATGTATTTTCTCTTCTTCGCCAACATCCCAAGGATAATATGGCTGGTACCCATTTGAATAATTGTCGCATATACTCTGCCATACCTCACGGGGTCTTTTTTAGAGCTTTGGTGACAGTGTTTTTCATAAAGAGCTTGAGTTATTTTAAAAAGGAAATACCATGCAACGTAATAATCCTCAGATGTTATTACTATGAGCAAGGACAGCCTAACAATTATTTGTGAACATAAAAACCTGTATCCTTAACCTAGAAACAAGGGAGGTTAAGGCTATAGCCTACAGTATTGGTTTAACAGAAAATGTGAAGCTATAGCCAATGACTGAGAGGCAGATTAAGAAATTGGGATTAAGACCAAATAAAAAGCCTTAATAGGGTTAACCCTATTTTCATCATTGTGGAATGGTTGAGGTTGTAATGATCTAGCGCTGGCGATCCCTGAATGAACAGAGGCCAAGATCAACATGCCCTGGATTTATTTTAGTTACTCGGCTTCACCTAATTTAACAACCGCGGTCCTGCATAAACTGTGTCACGACGGTGGTTAACAACTAGTTCAATCAAACCAGGGTTTCCCAATCCAGCGACTCGCATAAAAGAGGTGGTGTTTGCGCAGCATGACCAATCGCAAACATCTACCAGAGCCGCATATTTTACATAAGAAGAGCAAACCATAATTCTACATAAATATGAAGAATACAGACACGGTTTTACAGGCAAAACGCAATACAGTCGCCGACGCTGTTACGCGTAAATCACAGCGGTTATCAATATCACTTCCCCATCAGTCAGGCACAAGATCTGACCATAATTAGGCTACACTTGTGCTTTCCATAAACTGTCGTTGCTTTAGCCTATTATTTCAGTTGCAACCCTTGCAGTGGTAAGCGATCGTGAGAGCAAATAAAAAATATAAAAACATAATTCAAACCGACGCATGCATTGGCAACGCATGGCTCAAGAAGCCGACAAATAGCCTGTACGTAATTCCCTCGGCTGGAAATCTATATCTTTCATAAAAATACCCATCAGGGAATGTTAACGGGGTTGTCGGTCTCTAAATGTTTTAACTTTTATGATCGCGCCTCTCTCTCTCTCTCTCTCTCTCTCTCTCTCTCTCTCTCTCTCTCTCTCTCTCTCTCTCTCTCTGCGCACCGAGCTTCTAAGAACGGTGACGCCGTTATCAACCAAGTATTGATTGGTCAGTAGGCGGTGCTTTTACACCGGTTGATCTCTAATCTGCAACATAACCCAGCTGCTTCCGAGCAAGTTAGGTGTTCAGCATAAATTACCACAGCGATTTAACCCGGTAACAAGTGATCCACCGTCGTGATACCCCAGACCCTGGGTTAAACCTGAAGTTACAGGCCTCTGGTATCATTGTAGTGGATGGTTAAACACTTTATTTTTAACCAGGGAATTATTTGGTAAAATATTCTTAAGAGGATATTAGATTTAGGATGAAAACCAAATGTTCCCTAATTATTAGGGTACATTTTTCTGTTTCAAGGGACATTTGTCTCCGATGGCCATTTGGATGGAGGATATTGATGACACTGAACTCTTGGTTTCCTTGCTATCTTTACAGCCTTTCTATTTAAATGTTAGTGACATAAAAAAGAACAGGAGCACAACATGTGCTATGACATTGCAACTGTTCTACTTTATTTCAAAATTGAGATTATGAAAATAGTGCAGTTTCTTCTTTTAATCTGACTTTTGAAAAGACAGCTATCTTTGGTAATAGTTTACATATACTATGTAGACCTACTTTTAAGGACACAAATCACAAAAGAATGTGCTCATCTGTAATTGTGTTAAAATACTTTTCTTATTCATCTCAAAAGGTTATAGCTCATGTTAAGACATCAACCCTCTGGCCTTACTCTTTACTTTTCAAAAATCAGTTTCCAGCTGCCATGAGATAACATTTGAAATAACATCGGTTCCTAAAAAAATAAAAATAAAAATAAAACAGCTCCTCCCAGCACTAACGCCAAAGCCTATGAATAGAAAAGCATCCTCGACCCTTTAGCACATAGTTATTATCGGTCTATTTTTAACTCAACTTTTCCTTGGGAAAATAATTGAAAGTGGTCTTCAAGCCGCTAAGTTATCTGGAAATGCACCACATCTTTGGAAAGCTCCAGTCTGGGCCGTGGGCCCACTACAACACAGACGACACTTGTGAACGTGGCCAATGATTTGAGAAGCAAAACAAATTCCAAGACGCTTTCTGTTTTCATGCTACTAGACCTGACTGCTGCAATTAAAACAGCTGAAGAAGAAATTCTGCTTGATTGACTACATCAGTAAACTGGCCTGTCTGTTGACTTTTAAATTAGTTTAGATTATGTCTACTTCTAAAAGGGAGGGATTTTGTTGGTTTAGGAAACTAAAGCACTGATTTTTATTTTTTTTTTCTCCCAGGGCTCTATTCTCAGGCCATCTTCATGTCTTTTGGTATAGTGTGCGTAGACTAACGTAATATTAATTTATATTATGAGAGTCAGCTTCTGCTCATATTGTTATTATTGTTATATGCAAGGCTGAAAACACAACTTTGTATTGTTTTAATGTTTCACCTAAATATTTCCTTTAATCAATGCAGATTCCTCTCACACACGAGAGCGAATTCAACAATGTGCATCATATGCACATTCTTTGCATCTTTGCATCCTTAAGAATAGAAACAATCACCATGATCATTATATAGAATTGTTTTTGCATTGCAGCGTTTGACAATATGTATTATTTAATAGCTGTGTGCTGAACAATTCAATCAATCCTGCATTCTCTTTACAAACAAGGATGCACACCTCATTTAAGCTAAACACCTCAATTACTGCATTGCTTGGACATTATTTGTAATTCATAGCAGCATTTAACATTTATTAACAAGACTGTAAGTGACAAATAATATAAGATCGCAATTGAAGTGTTGAGGCTTACCATTTGTTTTGAGTGGGACGTTCATAATTAAGCAAGCATGTCGGGAAGTTGCAGTGATTCATGCTCCCTTAAGTTGGAGTAGCTCCAAGAAGTATTGATCATAAGGGCACATTATGATCTTACAGTCTTAGAGGAACAGGTTCTGTGAAAACCTAGAGGTGCTGTGCAGCAGATAGTAGTGAGAAAGTAGTTGGACCCCATTTAGAGAACGGTTTGTGTTTTGAAGTTGTAACCCATTAGAGCTCTGGAGGGAGTTGTTTCAATTGCATATTGATTGGACTGTATACGAGCTTGAGAATAACATACGGCAGTATAATATTATATTAGGATGGACATTACATTAAGTACTTACGAGGAGATTTAGCAATGAATATTATTTATGTCGAGCAAAGCCTGTTCACCAGGGTCTAGAGAAATGAGAGAAAAAACGAAAGTAGAATCAAGCTTACCAAATATGCTTCTGGTATTTTGTTCTGAATGCTTACGAGGCCTAACGCAAACGTGATTATTTGGAGACCAATGTGATTAACTTGTGAGAATGTAAACCTCTATGGACCTTGAAGAGGAAGAGTAGGATCAGCTGTAATCGGATGTTTTTAGTCAAAGATGTTATGCATGAATCCTCCCCTGGTCCTAGAATGAGAGCAAGGGAGAGAGATCATGTGTGTGGGTTACTCTTATTAGCTGTGCCAGAAGGAGAAAAAAAGAAACCAGTGTTTGGTTATTTTCTGCCCATCTTGCCTAAATTCCAAGCAAACCCATGTTTATTGTTAGCGTTAACTGAGCTGTACTGCAGGGCTTGGCAGGTTTTTAACCAAGATGCAAGTGCCACCAAAGTGATAAAACATAAACCACAAGTTTGATGGTGGTTGAACTTGGTTTGAACCAATCTCAAACCAACTGCAGCATGCTAACTGTTTTGGCATGAAAAATACACTAAGTATTCTTAACATGGTATTGATGTTAATAGCAGGTTCAACTTGTAGCGCATGACTACATCAATGCTTTATTAAAATTTAGATTGATTGGGCTGGTGAATACTCTAGTCAACCTTGGATGTGCTTATCTGCAAAAATGGAGGAGTCTCTGTGGTCTTGACATTAAATAGCTCTCTTGGGGGGGTGGATGATAGGAGCTAATAGCAAAAGTCAGAAAGGTCAGTTTTAAATAATCAACATTAGGTCTGTAAGTATCACAGTATTTAAAAATCACTTTGATCCAAAACTCTTGCTGTTTTGACAAACAGTTGATGGTAGGCATTCTTTTGGACACAACTGATTTTGGCACTGCCATACTGAACCAGCGTCAGGCCAACTTGCTGCAGTCATCATCCGGGAAAGGGCAGCTCAGCTTCACCACCCTCTTCCACTTCTCTATTTCCCCTTTACATCAGACCATTTAGTGTTTTGCTGGCACTGCTAATATGGATGAGCATAGCTGAAAGGCAGATACGGATTTCCCAAAGTTTTCATATTCTCTAAGGGTACATACTGAAATATAATTCATATGCACCATTGTGCGATGTTCTTGGAGAGTCCAGTCAATATTTGTCAACAACTTTGTCCCATAGCTAGAATCTGGATAACAGAGTGTGTTATTGGACTAGAAAATGTGCCCATATTGCCGGAAAACCCACTGGAATCCCACTAGCCACAGAGTGAGACAGTTCTCTGTGGCTGTATTTAAAACAAAAATAGAGCTAGGTTGTTTCTAGCTTTCTGATGGTAGTAGGAGATTCATTTCTTTATATTTCCAATACTGTAAGTACATACAAGATCTTGTTGCAGGATTACATTTGTTGCCAGTATTTCGACATTCAAGAGCCCTGGAATATTAACTTAATCCAAGTTCATTCACAAATGCAGCCATTCACAAAAATATATATATTATTTTTTGTTCTAAAAAAATAAATAAAATAAAATGTATAGCTTTCCCAAATAGGAACACATAAAGCATTTTTTCTCTCAACCCACCATGAGAAAGTAATTTCTAAAAGAGCAGGCTCTTCTCCTCCTTCTGCCATCTCCGTATCCTTCCATTTCATTATGACATGTTACGGGTCACTGCAGTATTGCTACACTGAGCTGCCAACAAGCATATCATTTTCCATCAAGATCCCGCTCAATGGTTGCAATGGCATTATTGGTAGAAGGAGCAGACGGGGAGTAATGGACCTAAAGTGATGGCTCTGTCAAATAGACACCGCTGGAAAGTACCCTATACTGTAGAGCCGTAATAGACCCAAGCCTCTCTGAAGAGCAGGCTCTCTTTTGTATAAAAATAATTTAAGAAATCAAATGATTTGAATATATGTTCAAATCATATTTTCTCTGTACCAGTGCAAAATTATAATTTAGCAATAATTCACTTATCAATTCTGATTCCAAAGCTCACCACCACCTCTGAGAAAGATTTACACCATGTGGCACTTGCTGTAATGGGCTTGTCCACAATGTCCAGCAGTGATTGATCTCACCCATCATGCCTCATGTGTAAAAGTACTTTGATTTACACTTTGTTAATCTTTCACTACTGTGCAGAGCTCCCTGGGCCTGATGCTGAACCTAACAATATGAGCCCTGCATGTGACTTATGGGGGAAAAGTAGCTTTGTAAAATGGTCATAACTGTTGGCTGTATGAAATCATATGAAATGAAATACATCCTGCTTTCTCTTGCCCAGCAAAATTATGAAAAATGAAGCCCCTTTACAGAAGCTGATAGCGTTAAACACCTTGTGATTGGCTAGAGTGGAGCAGTAATAAAACACTTGTAGTATACTCCGATTAAGCCTGGATTAGAGAGTAAAACATAATGATAGTGTTCAGAAATGTTAAAATAAAACAAGTCATATTTTCCTTTTTTGACTGAGACAACCACATATAATGTTCTTGCATTGTATCTACTGTAAATGCCAAAACTCATTATTCCATTATTGATAACATCGTTAATAAAGCAGCTCTTATGTTTTACAGGAGGCCCCTAACAAATGAGCCACTACAGGTGTCCCTCTTGCGCCCCACGGAGGATTTATGCTAAGAGAAGTACTTACATTCAGAAACATACTTTCTGCATAAATATACTGCATTTAACCCTTTGTAGCCTATGGTTTTGGAATTGTCTTAGCCATTCATGCTACATATTGCTATTTTCAGGTTGAGTATGACTACTCAGAGATACTAATTATTTATTAAGGGAAAAAAATGGTTCTATGTATTTAGAAAAATGTTATTTTGACTTGGTGCGCACATCACTGTCAATGTATTTGCCATGTAGGCGTGCGTGATGTGTCTGCGTGATGTGTTCAGGGTTTAAAGGGTTTCTGTTTCTGTTGGAGAACTGCAAAGAATGAGAGTAATGTGAATCTAAATTGGGTTATATACGTAACAGATAGCCCTAAGCCTTGATTAATGGTTCAGGTTTGATATCCAACTGCTGACCACAGAACATCGGATTTAAAATTGAAAGTGTTGGCCATAAATCATTTATACGTCTTTGCACACACATTGTTTAGTACATTACTTACTGGAAGAATCGAGCCAATCAAGGATTTTTACACTGCTTACTGATTTAACGGTTATCTTTGATGATGCCACATGCCTCTCTTTGTTGTTGTCGTATTAGGGATGCTTTAAAAATCTTGCATAGTGCAGCTTTAAAAAACAAAAAAAAGGTGTTTTGTGCATCTCTGTGTGTAAAAATTTAAATTTTAAATATTCCTCCGTCCTGTAAACTTTGACCGAATCATGTATGTGTCATATGCTGCTGAATAGCTTCAGGTTGCCGTTTGATCCCTCTCTAACATTATCCCTCCCTCTTTTTCTCCCCCTCTCTTTTTATGCACCACACACGGACAAATGCGTGTGCGCACACAACAAAGGGGAGTATAATTAACAGTGTGCGTTTGAAGACAAGTTGTCATAGCCTCATTACAGGGCAGCTCCCTTGCTCAGAAGGATACACACATGCACACACAGTTCGCGAGGGCACAATCTCTGTTTAACAAAGATAGAAATAGGAGTCGTTGACAACGGATGGACAGCATTTGTTTCTCAGTGTCAGTCGGCAGCCTGGTACTAATTGCAAATGCCACAAGATACAAAACCATGGCAAAGGTCTCTAGCATACTTCTCCTCGGCTCTGTTTTTCCACCCTCCTTTCCTTTCTTCTTTCTTTATGCTCCGGGGGTAAACAAGCGAGAGGGCCCAGTGGCGAGAAAAATCACATTATATATGAAGCTCTTCATGCTATCACTGTGTGTGTATGTGTGTAATGAATCCCAACCACAGGCTTTCTATTCCCCAATCAATCTCTAATATGTTTCTGACAGTGGCTGTCATGTTAGGGAGCACATATCTAAAGGCATGATTCCTAAAAGGAGGATTTATCAACTGGTGTACAGAGCCCTTGGTAACCTTGGTGAGGCTAAATAATGTTTCTTGAAATAATAAGCGGAGTATAGATTTTACTTAAAGTATACATCTATACATGATATCAGTCAAGACATCTTTCATATCTTTATTTCCATATGTGGATTGGAGTGTATTACCTATTATAGCTTTAAAAAACATGATTTTCTTACTTAGATTCCATATAAATTACATAATTTCCTCTTCTTTCTAAACTTCATCTTTCAAAATGCATGTGTGTCGGAGGTTTTTGCATTTAGAAGAATTGCCATTACTCTGAAATTGGTACTCTGTTAGCACCTGCGGTGAGCCATATAGCCCTATAACACCACACTCCCAAATTTACCAATCTCGTGTCATGCGCTCATTTTGACTAAATATTGTGTAATTTATGTGTTCATTACCCTGGATACCCCAGGAGCATTAAGCGATCATCCATGATGCCCTCTGTGTTCAATTGCTGTTTAATTTCATGCAAGCCATTTATCAACCAGATGTTTCCAATGAGTCCTAAGATTAAGTACCGGTGCTAATAAATGAGACTTTATCATTCGTGAAAAGATTTGTGTGATGAGAAAAAGAAAAAAAAATTGCTGCCGACTGTGATGGTAGATTAATTATAGGTCAAATGAAAAGTCAAGATTATGCGGAAATGTTGTATTAAGGTCAATCAAGGATGGCCAATTAGCTGAAAGAGACGCTCAATAGTAAAATATATATGTTGCTAGCTCTCTGTAAGTGTACTGTATGCAAATCACGTGTCTGGTGTGGTTTCGCTGTCTCACATTGACATTTGCGCCTGGTGCAGGTGCGTTTAGGGCGTTTACAAATCCACTTTTGCTAGTTTAATGGCGGGAAAAAAAAGGTCCGTGCGCCGGGCGCATGGTTCAAAAGGGTTGTACTTGGGGGGCGACCTCTAGCTCACCCAGTGAGAGCGTGCACCCCATGTAGGCTGAGGCCTTTGCAGCGTAGGATGAGCTGCATGATAAACCCAGTCCAAACCTCAACACTAACATATTCAGAAGAAATGTGTTCAAGTGGTGACTTCTATTATTCAACACTGTGGTCCCGGCGCTCTCACTCTTTACAAGTGGCTGTTTGTAACGTTGGTGATTTGGGAAAACCCGGTTAGCCCAGTTGGTAGAGCGGGCGCACATATGCAGGGGTTTATTCCTTGATGTAGAAGGTCCAGGGTTCGAGTCTGACCTGTGATGGTTTTCCTGCATGTCTTCCCCCCTTTCATATCTCAGCTTTCCTATCCAATAAAGGCAGAAATGCCACCAAAAAAATAAATAAAATAAATAAAAACAGCAGGTGACCACTGGAGTACACTGTGGCAAGTTGACCTGAGAAATGAATGTAAAGGACTGTAAATGAATCATCGGACATTTAGCCACAACCGTTTTTCAATCCTATACAAGCCATAGACCAATGTTGATATAAGATGAAACTTAAATGAAATATTAACATTTGACATTTATACATTTTCTGATTTAATATCATCCATTTTGTCCATATCTGCTTTTTTTCACTGTATACCACCACATTGCAGACAATCCGAGGCCATTTTATGATTATGCATCCTATAATTACTGACATGAAAAGGCTTTAGCCTCCCCATGCAGAGATGTTCAAAGGTGAGCTTCTCACAGCCGGACATCTGGAGGCTATTACAGCTGCGGGCTGGAGCACAGCAGCCAATAGTGGAAGATTTAATGACCCTGGTGATATGAGAGGAATACTGACAAATACAGGAAATATCAATACAAAGATCATATCTAAGTGTATAGAGGAGTTCTTTGATCTATGGATTAAAAGTATTATCTCCAAGGGGTGTCAAAAGACGTGTGGTTTAAAACAAACTACACATCTTTTCCCAAAAAGGATGTGAGGTATAATAGAATGAGCTAGGATAAACGTCGGCACAAGACTTCATATAGTCTCTGGTCTTAACCCTGGATATACACCTTGAACCAGTGCACCCAGAGGAACACCTTTTTCACTGCACTGCACTTTCACTGAACCTGGACCTCAGGACAGATACATGGGCAAAACAAAATAGCAAATGCATATTTGTAAGAGAGAAAAATATTTAAATCCAAGGTCAGCTTAAGTAGCAATTCATAATTCATATATAAGCTCAGTTACATTTCCAAAGTAGTTAAACATTGTGGTAAAGGGGAGAACAGTGTGCTCATGAATGATTGACAACCCAGGGCTTCGCCCTTCAGCTTCAGAGATTGCTTCACTTATTTGGCCGTAAACAAGCATAGCATGACGTCGCAGAAACACTAAGTACAGAACTTTGCACCTTGATCCTGTGGCAATGGTTATACTTTAGATTTAGCTCTAAAAGAAAGATACATGATTTAGCCTTTACAACCCATCCTGCAGCAATTGACAGCAGAGATGGTGAAACACGCATTTGTTCATTATCATGATGGACAAAGAAAATAGACTTTGTTTATTGGAGCATATTAATCCAGTTTTACCATGGGAATCTATCAAGAGGAAGGGAATGTGTGCTTTAGCTTATACATGACAGCTAACACATCCTTCCCACTGATTCCCCTCCTTTCAATATGTACACCATGTGTAACTTTGATTCCTCTTTATGGTTAGTCTGACAAGACCGGTGAATGCGGTTTGGACTTTGTGATGTTAATTAAATAGTTACATTTTCCATCAGCTCATTAATCATGCCAAACATGTTATCAATCATATTTCAATGCTTATTCTTACTAGGGTTCATTTTAACATCATTACTTCCTGGAAATATACGGGTATTCTCACCACAAACAAAGATTGATTTGAAACTTTAATTATTCAAATTGTATGATGTTTAGTCATACATTTTCTTAAAGTACATTATCTTTGAGGTAGAATTATTTTCCCCAAACTTTAAATACCTGCAAAACTAATGACAATCCAGCTAGCATGCTAAAAGGCTTAACTAAGATGGTGCATCTGGTAGATATTACCTGCTGCTGATCATCAGCAGGTCAGCACTGTCACTGTGAGCATGTTTGCATGCTGATGTCAGCATTTGGCTTAAAGCACCCCTCTGCCTAATAACAGCCTCAAAGGGCCACTTGCATGTTTGTAGACTCTCAGGCTGTATTCGAAAACGCCTGCCGTACTAGTTGTGAGTACGAATTTGGCCAAAATGGTGCATGTATTATGCATTACGCAAACAAAAGCAAAATCTGCAATATGCAAAAAATAGGGTTAAAATAACCGGATGTTGTACTGATTCAGAAAGAATTTCCAGTATGCATCAAACCAGTCTACCTCACCTTCTGTGTCCCACAGCCTGGCCTAGATGCTGCAAAAAAATTGACCATATTTAACAGTTTTATTCGGCATACTACTACCAACGCTGTATTAGTATTATTCAACCATGTGGCGGCTGCAACTACAAGCCGCACAATCAACCGGGCATATTGAAGGCAATGTTTGTCAGTTCTTTTTTGTATCATGAGCGCACGCAATCAAGTTAAATACAGTAAGGTGTTACTGCAAAGTTCCCTGCCACTTATAAGCGACCATTCTCCTGGCAACCTGGCTAAAAGACTGAGCTGCTTCAGCATCAAACCAGTTTAAGTAGATGGGGCTGGTAAATTGGACTGTGTAACTCTGATATAGCCAGAAGGGTGTTCTGCAGAGCCACTTTATCTACGCTACACCTTTTTAAGAAGAGGAGTGTCTAATCTCCCCTGCAATTTACAATGGACTGGCCAGCAAGTAATATATTACTATATACATAAATTATTCTGAAGTTAGGAGATGAAGACAGTGTATATTGGCCAGAGGAGCACTCACTATGTTGCATTAATTAAGTTCTGTTCTGTTTAGTTATAAGCTTTAGAGCAGTTCAGTTGAATTCATAGAGTTATATATTGTTGTCACTTTTGCTTGGTTTTGTTAGCCATCTTGACATTTGGTGACTAAAAGCCTTTGTACCTGCTATTTCAGTTTTATGCTTACCCTGGTTCTTCCCAAACCTTTTACACCATATTGTATTCAAACTCAAATATCTTACTTATTTTCCCTAAATGACAGTAAAATCAAACTAACTAGTTGTAAAATATCTGCCAGAATTTGTCACAATGATGGCAATACAAAGATAGGGACTAATTATAAGGGCAAGACTTCACATACACCACAAGAGCATGGTACAGTACAAGCACACACTTTAGCCAGTAGACTCCAAAGATCCCTCCACAATAGAATCTCTCAAAACTCTGTAGCTCTGTGTGTTGAGCAGCATTCTTTAAATTGCACAATGAAAGTGGAAAGAAAAAATGAGCCTGTCCAAAAGAAAATCAAGACTTGTGGTTAACATAAATGGATGTTTTGGCAGGTGAGGCGACGGGCCGCTGTGTTTCGGTGGGTGGGCCGGCATTGTTCATTTATGATAAATGTGCATTACGTGCATGAGCGGTTGGAAACACGATTTGAAAACGGCCATCGGTTCCAACCGTTGATGAGTGCCAGTGAAAAGCAGGCTAAAGTCCTAACATGTTAGCCCAAGCATATCGTGAGTTGTTTTGACGTTAAAAGCCATTTTAGCTAGGTTTTTATGTGCTGCCCGTTTCTTTGCTATTCCCCTGAATACCATCTTGTTGCATTAATAGCAGCCTCTTAAAGTTCCCCACAAGCTGAAAGCTACGTGCTCCAGCTGAGGATAAATCTGTTAGCATGGTGTGAAGGGCTACTTGGGATTCCCTTACAAGTCATTATCAATCTGTCCCCTTTTCTCAACATGGTTATAGGGCACATTATGGGGTTAAAGAGAGGCCTCAGCTCTCTCTACCTCTCTACCATATCCTTTTCTTCTCACATACTGTATCACATGCAGGCACACACACACACAGATGCTGACATTTGTGATTACAGTGATTACCAAGCAGTGAAAAAGTCATATTTTGTTTCCAAATAATAGATTGTCAAAGCAGCAAATTAATCTGCTCCCACCAGCGATGCGAAATAGACATATTATTTTCAAATTTCAATTTATTTTCTTGTGAAGTCTGCCGTCTTGTGGGGCTGCCACTCACACAATTGTTTTGCTCAATAGTGTTAGCAATCAGGTAGTGAGATGTCGCCACAGTTTGTCAGATGGGGCTTATTTTTCATCTGTCGCTGCCATTGTCGGAGAATGTGGTTAAGTCACATTCAGATGAGCGTTTGCTGTGTGTTTACAGAATGTGCAGGAATGGTGTGAAATTGGCGCGACACCATGTGGAGCTTTGGGATCTCCCATGATGCTTTGGTTCAGGCCCTACATTATATCTACCCTGGTCTTTTTCTTGCTGCTTCTCCATGAGTAGCATCTAGAGAACAAGATGCTGCACAATAAGAGAAAGTTGCTAATAAATGCTAGTTAATATTGACATATAGGAATTAACATTTCTACAATATAGAAAAAGAAAAAAAATAACAGGGCAAACTGCTGCAAAGAGTGTTCTATCATCACTGTCAAACTAATGATTAAAAATGGATCTACATTCATCACAGTTTCAGGCATTTCTCTGTCAGCAAAGATGTTGTTGCAGAGAGGTAATAAAAGAACCGTGAAACTGGTGACAGTAACCAAGGAAAAACTATTTCTCTCTGCCTGAGATGCAACAGAGAACAAATAATTGATTTCATACCGAGACTTATACTTTATTCATTGCAGGGATATGGAACTGCCAAATACAGGCTAACTTCTATGATTCCAAAAACCTCCAAAAAGAGATAAGAAAATCCCGACCTATGGCCCAGTATGATAATATCTTATCCAATGCTATTTTAACCTAAAGTAGGTTCCTTTCTCTTAAAATCCGCAAGACTTTTATAGATTGTTTCCTTTGGCACAATATTTCTTTTCTTCAGCTCAATGTCACACAATTATAACAACAATTTATCATTTCATCTGGGATTTATTCTGAAACCATATTGTGCTCACTTGCAATTTGTTTAGTAGTACATTTACTTCACTATTTATTTTGAGCAACAAGCTAGTCTAAGATGGATATAAAAAAACAGCACAAATAATATTGCAGTAATGTCATTTTTCCAAGAAACATATGCAAACATAACCTAAGCAATAGCAACAATAAGCAGCCATGGCAGAGTCTAAGCTTCATGGGAACTGCTGGAACTGTGCAAGAGTCTTTTCAGAAAATATATGCTGCTAATGCAAATTTAACTTGAGCTAACTGTGTGCTGGCTATTGCAGCCTCAGTAAAAATGACAACAAAGTAGACAAATACGTCAGTCAGTAGTGAGTAGCTGAAATAAAACAAAATGTTGCGCCTAAAGAAAACAATAATGCAATGTTCGACTGAATGTTGGAGATGTAATAACGTCACTATTCGATTTGGATACCAGGCTGCCACTGACGATTGAATGTAGGGGTTGTAATGATGATACCCAAGCCTTTTAATTTACTATGTATAGAAGTCATGATAACCATAATATCAAGTTATATTTCACTGGTAACTAAACAAAAAACGGATACAGTGATCAGAGATAAAGTTGCTGGATTTCATGATATGCTATAAATAATATAAGATTTTTCACAACTAAGATAGTTATTAAATTAATGGTTTCAAATTAATAACAGAAATGTAAGAACAAAGGTTATATCTCCTACTTTGTACCCATTGAATCTTAAAAAGAGCACAAGTCAAGCTTGACTTTCTTTAGTGATGAAATATTTGCAGTTTTACAGAGAGTTCAGTTTGCTTACAGTGAGAACATTAGGCAGCCCCAATATCCTTTTCTATGTATCCACATACTTATTTTTCTCTGAGTCATGCACCTTATTGTGCTACAGTGCAGGGTACATACACAGACATGCAATGAGTCATTTTTCCTCCCTACAACTGTCCTCTCTACAGTACATAAAAGGCATCATTAAGATATTGTCTATTGTCAAACTCAGGACAGAATTAAAGTGCAGGGAGACTGTATATTGTTTCTTATAGTTTTGCTGGGCCTTGCTGAGTTCATCTGTCTCTCCCCTCCCTAAGCCCGCTGCTCTGCTTCAATTCAAAACTCATTGTTCTGATCTATTGGCCAATAGCATAATGCTGATCTTTTAGCCAAGTGCGTACACTGTTCGTCACCATTGCCCACCTGTTTGCTGCAGTTGCCAGCAAACCTATTTAGAGGTATGTAGGAGAGAAAAATGTTTTGTACTGTGGATTCCTGTTTGTAGCATCACATTGGAATGAATGGAATGTTGTCCTGTAGCAGTGCATCAATGAGGCCTTATATCTCCATTCTACTTTAAAGGCCTGCATTATTTGCCATTTGCAGAACCTCAAGCACTGTGTCAGTACAGTTTGAAAACGTGCTAAAAGGTCTAGTCACCTGTTCTTTTAGTTACATCTAGTGTTTCCTTTGTAAAATGAAACAGGGGCAGCTCCTGTTCCTAAAATTCATACGGAATGAGAGCATGAGGCATGAGAGCATGGTAAGCCGATTACCCAGCAGGACCAGTTTTAGTACATACTGTACCCTGATCAATGTAAGCACACAGATCAGAGTATGTACAGGTAACACGGTAAGTCTCCTGTTTTCTTAGGAACCAGAAAATTGCCACAAAAGAGACAGTTGAATCCAAAAATAGCATTGTTCTGTACTACAGTAGCTCCTTAATTTCCCAGGGGATGGCATCCACTTCTTTTAGAAAGGCCAGAAGTGACTCGCCCACTCCAATAAAGTGGCTTGATACACAGTCTAACAGGAGTGTATAGCCCAGACCATGGCTGTGACAAACAAAACCCTAAAAAAAAAAAAAAAATCCCCAACCTTGACTATAGACCTTTAGAGTATTAAAAGCATTTTCATAATTTTTTCCATGCATAATATGTACTGAAAATATACTTTAAGACTTGAAAATTATTTCTTGCATGCGTTCAGTAATTTGTAGGATGCTGGGGAAAACATCTACGCTACTTGTCCCTGGTCCTAAAGATTCCAAATCATGCCTTGGCCCACACTCAGCGTTTGTTTATCCACTCTGTAGGAACACGGTAGTGCTGCCACACCTGATAATACTCTGTCAGGGTGTGAGGAGCTTGAAAGCCCTTGTCCTGCCTACGGTCCTCACTCAGCATGTGAGGCAATACACACTCACACTCACACACACACACACACACACACACACACACACACACACACACACACACACACACACACAAAACAAGACACAAACACACACACACACACACACACACACACACACACACACACACACACTATACAGGCAGTGGGTCGTTACCTGTTGAGTGGCCACAGGTAGCTGCCACTCCACTCTCCATTCTAACTACTAATGCTAAGGTGAGGGGTGCAACGAGAGAGAACAACACCCTGCCACTCCAAGGGAGACAAAAGAGGGCAGCTAGAAAAGGATAGCCGAGGCTGGCAGCAGGTAGCTCATTATTTTGTAATGTGTTTAAATGTTTCATTAGTCTTCAGAACATTTTAGCACTCTGGATTTCTTTGTGCACCGTGTACCTGTACCTGATGTTTTCCCCTCTAATAAAAGTTTCCTATGTTTTGCAGTTGGGTTAAATTTGCCAGGCAATTTAACTTGGACACAACATGGCCCAGGATGTGAATAGATAATGTAACACATTTACTGTAAGATCCACACTAAGCCATGACATTGTGGCTAACAAGCTACACACTGGAGGGTATCTGAATGTTGGCCTTTGTACTCTGAGTAACTGATCTCTCTGTCCCTTATGTAGTGTAGCTTATACTGTATGTGCCTCCTCCACTAACACAGTCTTTTTCTGTATTCTGCTCCCGTCAGTTCATCTGGCACATAATGTGTTTGTCAGGCATGGAGGCCCCCAAGCTCGGCCAGGCTGAACTCCAGCCATACGTCTTTCTTTCATTACTTTGTCATAGGGATCCAGTGGCCTCCAACTCTAGCCATTAATCCTATGCCAAGTCCCCACCTCAGAGTCCCATTTTGTTTGCAAGTTGAGCCTTGTCTTGCCTTGGTAGTTAACTGAAAATGAGGACTGTCTGTAGCCGTGAGCCCCAATAATTGTTCCTCTGCACCTTTCTCTAGTATTTGCTCTGCAACCATGCAAAAGGTTGCTTAAACAGAAGCAGCTTCTCTTTCAGGCTGCTTTACTGATCAGGTTATTGTCTGAACTAACGTAGGCTGCCCCCAGACTAAAGGATAAACTCATTTAAAGAATACAAACAGGAAGTACTGCTCTCTCTGTGCTAAGCTTGGCTAAACATGTCACAAAGAGATGCAAGTGATCTTATGTACGTCTTATCTAAGACATTAAAAAGGGCACATTTCTTCAAATGTAAAAGTAACAATAGCATGGGTTATGGCATGGCCTATGTGTATTTTTGCACTCTAAATGAAAATGCAGAAGTCAATCAATGTATAGGAGCATCACTGCAGCTTCATCAATATCAGATTTTTTGAAGAATTTCAGGGATATTTATTCAGCTAATAACCTGTGGACTTTATTGACCTCAGTGTTGACTACAAAACAGATAGAACTGATATCCTTGAAATAAAATAAAGCTATTTAATCTTTGTTGCTGAAACGTATTGCAAAGTTGGTTGTTCACTTGTCGTATACTTATCTAGGCTATAAATTGAAACTTCAAGATAGGGAAGGAGGTAAGGAGTGGCTTGAAATTCCAAACAGCACAATAGAGATTTCTAGTTTGAAGTTAGAAATGCCAGCATCTTGTGAAATATCTTCAGGTCAGTGCTGCTGATGAATAAACTCAACAACCCCAACAGCAACAAAAGTCTACTTGCATCTTTAATATTACTAAATTAAAATACCATCAAACAAATTTAGGACATGACTTAATCCACAGAAGTATGAGTGTGAATCAGACATTAATATTTATTACTTTAGTTATATAATTAGGTTTTGCTATAATCGTTTAATGGTAACATCTTCAGGGTGATAAATAGCAATTTGCAAATTGAGGATAAACATGTGGATAACACTGAAAACCTTGTGTATATCGGCTTAATCTGCCATAGAAAATCATTGAGAACATGAATAATTACATTGTGTTGTCAACCATACTTACTACGTCCTGTGTAATGTGATGGGTGAAGCATTAACACTGTCTTAGCAGAATGAATAATTCATGATTTAGCTGCACATATCCATTAAATGCTTGTTACCATTACTTGACACTAATAAATGTACATTATGATTGGGCTTGATGGCTAGAATCACAAAACAGAGGGAGATGGTGGGAGAAAGAGTAAAGCCTCTGAGTGATATAAGTGCTGATGGTGATGTAAAGGGCTTTTTTTAAACAACATTACCAATGAAATTGCTTTGAAGAAATGATGATTATCCTGGGTAAAATTAAACCATAGTCTGTTTTGGCCAGTTGCCAAGTGCAGGTTAGAATAAAAGTAATTTATCAGATTATTTCCTAAAATGTTTTGCAACTGACAACTTGAATAATTAATACTCTTGATTACATGGCATAACATAATGAAACATTGACTCAGAGTTTGCTGATTTACTCGCTCACTGGGAGTGATTGCCTCTAGAGATCATTTGTACATAAGTGGCAACAAATATGTTCAATCCTCTAAAAAGGAGGTGAGCTGCATTATTGAGCATTGGGATTATCTTTGTTTACCGCATTGCTACCCTTAATCTCCCTTTATCCTGAATCCCTACGCTGAGTATGACAAATGTATTTATAATTTGGTTAATTTGTGTTAAGACGTGTGTGTACAAAGTGGCTTGATTTGCTTGAATGCCCTTCACTTTCCTCTCAACTGCAAAAACAAGCAGGAACACTCCTCAGTCATCTGCTGTTTTCCCATGCATACCAATGGACCCCAATCGATGGCATCTTTTAATTGAAAATAGATAGAGCCGTTTATATGCAGACTGATCTGCTGCACCTTTAGCCCTGTTCCGCTCACGTGCTGTGATTGCAGATACATGCTCTACTTAAACAAATGTGTGTGTTTGTGTGAGGTACAAATCTGCCAGACGTATTTCTGAGGGTAAGGAGCATTGGTGCTATGAGTAGCTCAGGCCTTAATGTCATTAGTCAAAGACGGAATGTTTAATCATCCCTCTGCATGGTTATCGATTTGCCATTAGTCAACAACTATTTAAAGAAAACCTTGAATAGAATCTCAAGCTTACTTGACAGGGTTTCTTAATCACCAATGGACGACCTTGGACTTGTTTAGTTGTATCACAACACCACATCAGGTATTACAGATACCTCGCCTCTGCACTTCACCAGGACTATACATCATTGTGAAATGCCCAGAAGGCTCTCTTGATTGTGCTCCTGAGAGCATATAAGGGATTCATGAGGGAACATAAAAAGGTAAGAAGTGGAAGATGCTACACAACAGCACAATGAAAACAGCTCCCAGGTGCACTTGTGTTGGTCAACTTTTGTCATTTCATCACTGGAAGTAAACCTTAGCGTCTTTTTGAACACAGAAGCGGGGACATAATTATGAGGTCAGACATATGTTTAGGTTTCAATCCAAGGACTCAGAGATACGAAGATGTCAATCCAAGCACTCAAAAAGATACAAAGGTTTAAATCCAATGACTCATAGGAGATACAATGGTTTCAATCAAAGGACTAATAAAGATACAAATGTTCCAATCCATGGGCTCATAGAGATACAAAGGTTTCATTTTAAAGACTCAGAGATAAAAAGGTTGCTGAGATCGCCATAGCAACATGTAAGGAGAGATAGCCAAGCATGACTACTAATTGTGCCCACAAAGGACAAGACGTCATGTGTTTATTTATAGCGAGATTCACCAGTCAGCTCATGTACAATTTAACTTCTTTAAAAAAAAAAATGATATTCTTAAAATTATTCTGTATACCTGCAACTAGCTATTCAGAGTTTCAAATGATATACAATAAATACCTATGTATACATGTATTGAATTCCTTTTTTTCAAACCCTGGAAGGCATTGGCTATTATGAGCTAAAATCTGATATCTAAGGCTATTACCATTGCAATCACATGATGATTTGCTTTAAGTGTGAACACAAAATGTGCACCTCCCGTGTCACAGTACCCTGCACACACAAACATATCACATGATGTAAAGCTCTCTGCTATGGCATGACAGATAGCTCTAAATCCCTTCGCCTGGCAGATGTTTTGTTTGTCTCACACACCATGATACATTATATGTCAACGGCAATTCTAACCTAGATTTCTCTCCAGATGAGCACTTTCACTTTGATTTGTGCAGGCAGCGTGAACCGAGGCGCATTCCCTGTCGGGGTGACGCATTTGGCTCTGGGTTATCTGATCGAGTGGCATCCATATGATCGATGCACATCATGGCATCATCATCCGCTGATGTGAGAGAGAGGTTTGAGGCAAAATTCATTAGCACATGGAATCCAAACAATTCCATGTGAAGTTAGCTTTTGAAAAATGCAACATGGTTGGAAAGGTGGAAATATCAAACCAATGTCACGATCAACCACCACGAGATCAGCAATCAATTAAACTTTGCCTCGTAATCTTTCTTTTGTTCAAGATAAGGACAACCACAGATATTTTCTCTTGATCAACACAGGATAGTGGACCAAAGGCATTGGGATATTTCATTCAAGAAGCGGGTAATGCCAGGAATTGATTTCTGGCCCATGCAGGTTTCAGAGTCAGCTGTCTTGCAGATTGCAGCACAGCATGTCTTCCTGTCACCACCGTGCAGAGCGATAATTATTGTGTTTGACATTTTGTAATACTCTATGACTTCCCATCAATGGTTCAGCACTCTGTATAACAGCAGCACAGCATTCAGCACTGTTGCCTAACAGCAAGGTTTGAATCACACTGGGTCTTTTTTAAAAGGAGTGTGCATGCTCCCCCCATCTTTGTATAGTTCCACAAAAAAGACATGAAGGTCAGAACGAGTTGAAACTGGCCATAGGTGTCGGTGTACTTGCTGTATGGCTGGCGACCTCTCCAGGGTGTTTGCTTCCCTCCTGCCCAATGCATGTTGGGATAGCCTGCGGTGCAACTGTGACCATGTACAGCAATAGATGGTCTAGAGTAAAAAAAAAAAAAAGTCTGCCCCCACCCCCCTTCAGGCAAAATTGAGACAAGTGCACCCCCCCTTTGCACTCCTGTCTGCTCTGTGTCAAATACATTTATAGTGCAATATGACAAAAGTAAAATAATGGAAATTAATATTAATCCAAATATGCTGCTCTACTTGAAGTGATACATTTAGAGACAATAACAGTTTGTGAAAGAGTTTTTTTTTTCTTTTCTTTTCTATGAGTTTTCAGTCTGCGACCGATTATAACTTCATAACTATGGTTATAACTTGAGCCCTGTTTCATGTTTTGTTTTCGTTTACAAATAAGTGTTGCCAGATTACTATGATACTGAAGAAAACCTGAAAACAGGATGATTCTCAGGAAGATTCTGAAATCAAATGCACCTTCTATTCCTATTCCAAAAGGACAGGAGCGTTAATGATATCCCAAGAAAGTGTAAGACACACTGCATCTATAAATGTTTACATAATTTATGTAAATTGCTTCCCATCAGCAGCTCCAACTGCTGGACGTGTTAATAAGTGAGACAAATCAATGACTAACTTCCAATTGTTTTTAGAACACCAGCTGTACTTTCCTTAAACCTCACACAAAACCTGCCCCTCCGACCAGCGCCATCTCGCCTCACAGTATGATAACCTCCGGTCATTGTGAAAAATTATGTCTTTTTTTAAAACCTTTTTATACATAAAATCTCCTATTTTCATTTTCACTGGATGTTCTCCGTTTGCACAAACAGAAACACAAACCCATACTCTACTGTGGAATGACAGACCGTTTGCCTGGTTATGCCTTTGTTTGCATTTGCTTCCTAAAACATGTTTTATAATAACAGTAATAATAATGTGTACTTTGATATACTATACCAGCTGCAGCTTGTAAAGACCAGCTGAGGCAGCTGGTGGAAAGCAAAATAGTAGATTTGCCATCCCATCATCCACGCCTCTTCTATCTGTCTCTCTCTATCTCTCTCTCTAGTGGAAATAAACTGTTTTTTTATATCAGGAAACTGCCACACAGCTGGTCCGCTGTCACACTTTGACGGATTGTCCATGCCATACGATTCATAATCATTGTGATCAATTATCATCTTGTTCCCAGATGACCATCTCAATTTGGTGTACACTCAGTGTTAAAATGGCTTTTTATCAGTTTGATCAGTTCATTTCGTTTAGTTGTTGCTCTTTCCAGAACGTAAATGTCGTAGCTTTTATATATCAAAGTTTGACTTGTTTGGAGATTGACCCAGTTTTTAAGAACAACTTTCCCTGCTGACAAAGCAGCATAAATTCATTATTGTTAAGGCAGAGAAAGATTATCACTTTATTGAAAACTACATACAATAAGTGTGCAGTGAGGGAGATTAATTTGCAATATGCATCTAAAAATATCAATATTTAAGTTCCCAGATCATTTTTGGGCAGTACTGCAAGTCCAAACCATGTGCATACAAATAACTGTTTTAGAAGAGGAAGGTATGTTGTGCATATCAACAATTCTATAGCTGTTTGGGAGAAAATTCCTAATAGCAAATACATTACAAAACCTAGAAAATTGTAATGCAGTTCAAAATCCCTGCTCCTCATCCAGCTGCATTATCCAACTCCAGTTCTGGCATCTAACAAGGGAGTAGCATCTAAAATGAGCTTTTCTTGTTGATTTATATTAGTGCTAATGACAGTAGCATGGGATTGCTATTGATGTTGCTGACATGAGGCTGGACATTTCCATGTTGCAGCGAAGCTGTCAATGAGCATTTCAAGGGTGTTCATGCTCACTTACAGTGATTGACGTCCGTGGAGATGCTAATGCTGCAGGACATGGGATCATTTTCTGCCTCTTTGTGTGCATGTGAGGGTGAGTAAAAGTAAAGGCGAGAGAAAGCATGTGTATGTGTGTGTTTATGGTGGGCCTGGTGTGTGTGTGTGTGTGTGTGTGTTTGTGTGTGTATGTAGCTGGCCCGGGCAAGAAGAAAGTCACTTGCCAGGGTGAGGCTTCTCTTGCAAAAATGTCAACATCACTGAAAATGAATTTGAGGTAAGTGCGTTAATGGACTCGTTTGGGAACTGCCTCTGTGTCAAAAGCAACTTATTAGAATGAGATCAAGAGAGAGAGAGGGCTGATTAATTATTTGCATATATTAGATGGTGTAGCTGCTAAAGCTTGAGCAGTGTCTCTTGACATCAAGTTAGCCCAGGGAGGTTTAGCCAGTCTCCACATTCATACTACAAGGATCATCACCCTGACGTCCTGTTTTGTGTCTTTGATATAGCAGTAAAATCTGTAATTATTCTATGCGGCATAATTCATCTAATTTATTGTGAGGGCATTTTGACACATTTTGAGTCACCTCGGATTCATCCGTGGGGTGCCTCGAGGTTAAGACTCAGAGGTAACTTTACATTCTGTAAGAAAACTTTCAACCATTTCCTTTGCTCCAATTATTCCTCTTGAAGGGATTTTTTTGGTGACGCTGAGATACATTGACAGCGCCCGGTGAATGTGAATTTCCCCCACCTTTTGTTCCATCTTGTTTAATGTGAGACTCCCCAGAGAACGACATGATGTGTCCTCTTTGAGGGAAGGTGAGAAGAGTGTCAATTAAACTTTTTTCTCTCTTCTTCAAAGGGTGGGAGACACAAGGGGCAAAACAATTAATTAAGTTTTCCTGCCGTAAAGAACGTCGGTGAGCAGAATGACTGCAGACATGTTTCCTGCAGAGTGCTTTTATTCTTTTTATTACATTTATTTATTTTGATTTCAAAAGTGCACATGTGAAAATAATTCAAGTGAGACGTTAGGAATTGTAATTAAATTTCACGCTGCTCTGTACCACTTGGGAGAGATACTTTAATTCAGCTAAAGGGGTTTTTCTTTTCAAACAACTGACATCCTGAACCCCCCGGTGTGGTTTCCTTCACATCCTGCTGTGGTGATGACCACCATATCCATGCTTTTCTTCCCCCCCACTGAAATGAATACACAGTAGGACTTTGATGTGATTTATTCCAATTCACTGTGCTAGTGATACACATTTCATACCGGAGATCTGCATTTATGTATTTCTCTCACCTTCTTCTCTCGATGGAGCGGTT